>NW_027526257.1:16422307-16488645 GCF_048455015.1 Haemaphysalis longicornis
ACGCAAAAACAAGAAGGACAGAATGTGTTGCTAAAGGGGAACCAATGCGGGTATTGTTCAGCTGCATCGCATAGTTATCATTGGACGTGCGGCAAGATACGTCCCCAGGATAGCCGCTCCGCGGCACGTCTTGTCATCATTAGGCAGCCTTATTTATGGAGGGGCCAATTGGGTTCATTACAGCAGCGCCGACATTTCAGTTCTTTTGCAACAAGACTGTTACTTGTGTGTGTTTATATCACCATTCTTCAAAAGAAATGTTTAACTTGCCAGGTAAAATGTAGTTTTTTGCCTAGACAACACAACTGGAGTAGATTTTGACGAAATTGCCACAGTTTATTTTTAGTTTCTTCAATCCGGAAATTTGCAACGGTTTGTTTGAAACAAAACAGAGTTGTACTTAATATAAAAACCATATATATATATATATATATATATATATATATATATATATATATATATATATATATCTATATATACATATATATATAAGACGGAAATAAGAGTTGGCAGTCAAGAAAACTTCGGAAAGCAAAGGGGAGGTTGTGGTAGGTCACTGAAACAGATAAAGAATTTGGAAAGAAAGAAAGAAAGAAGAGAAAAAATGCCCGCCAGTTGGGATATATATATATATATATATATATAGCGAATCAGAATAGGAAATGAGGGGCTCGTTGAAAATAAGACAGAAATAAGAATTGGCAGTCAAGAAGACCTCGGAAAGCAAAGGGGAGGATGTAGTAGCTCAAGATAAAGAATTTGGAAATTGTAATATATATATATATATATATATATATATATATATATATATATATATATATATATATATATATATATATATATATATATATGTAGAATCTCTTTGAATGGGTCGCAGCCGCATCGTCATCGACCGCCATAGGCCTGGTGTGGCCAGCTATTGCCTTGAAGGGACAGAGGTCAATCTCCCTGTGCTCTGGCATCATCGTCATGACTAGGGGCGCACGAGAGCACGCATTGCTTCTTCGTCTTCTCTTCCCTTCGACATTCCATTAAAGACAGACCTCCATGGTCGCTTCTCTCTCCCCTTGACGGTGGAGTCTCGTCCTTGGGGGTCGACGGATCCCACAACTTGGTGCCGAAACCCGGGACTCGTGTCTGCAAGGCCGACACCGACAAGCAGGACCGACAGCCTTTTTTTGACGGCTTCTGCTTGAGAGACCGGCGGACCTACCTCCAAGGACCAAGGATGACTGATCGAGCGGAAGATGCTGCGACGAACCGCCCCTCGGGACAAGCTTTCTGCCGCCTTGCCCGCGATAGAAGACGGCCTCCGAAGTGGCACCCTGACCACGGCGATGGACGCAGCGGTATCCTTGGAGAGGATCGAGGCCATGTATGGACCCATCCTGAAGCTGGACGAGGACATTTTGGGGGACATCACGGACGAAATGGTCACCGAAGAGACTTCAAACACGACATTGTTTAGTGACAAGGTGGTGAAGATAATGGCGGAACTTTGCTACAGATTCCGAGACCAGCAGGCTGGTGAGTGTCTCGTTTTGCCTCCTGGGACGAGATCATCCCATAGCGAGCCCGCAACCCCTAGACCAAAGCTACCAACAATAGAACTCACGAAGTTTGACGGAGACCGACATAATTGGACCAGATTCTGGAGTCAGTTTGAGCACGCCGTACATAACAATTCGGAACTGCGAGCAACAGAAAAATTCCATTATTTGACCAACCTAATCACCGGTTCGGCCGCTTCAGCAATAACTGGTCTTCCTATGACAGAGCAGTGCTACAACGACGCAATAGAAATACTCCTGAAGCGGTTCGGCGATCAGTCCCGGATTGCGCAAGACCACCTGCAGGCGCTGAGTGATGTTTCACCTGTTTAGTCCTCAAATGACATAACTCAACTGCGGAAGCTGTACGGCGACGTGCAGATACACTGCAGAAGCTTGAAAGCCTTAGGAATGAACCCGGAGACATATTGCTCCATGCTACGTCAGATATTTATAAGGACGCTCCCTCAAGACGTGGTAATGAGGTACCATCAGCATTATAAGAAGTCACCTGCTGCCTTAACATCCGAGACGCAGCATGAACAACCGATCGACCACAAGAAAACGCTTGATGAACTGATGGACTTCTTTAGAGACGAAGTTGAGGGCCTGGAAGCAGTTATTCAGGACACGTCGGAGCTAACGAAGTTTAAGGACGACAAGCAAGGGAACACCTGCGAACAGGAATTTTCGAACAGGAACATGCTGGAGCGTGTCTGCATGCCGCAGTTCCCGAGATACGAAATTGCTTATTTTGTTCCGCCTCACATGACGCAGCGTCTTGCGCAGCTGAAAACGTAACCATGGAACAGAAGAGCCTTCTTACCAAATACGGACGTTGTTTCCGTTGTTTTACCAAAGGACACATTGCCAGAAAGTGCAGAAAGAGAATGGTCTGCCTGCGCTGTAAAAGACGACATGTCTCCTCGATGTGCGACGCAGATCCGGAGAGTAATGAAAAGGGACAAGTAATATCGGCCCTCCTCAGGACAAACAGGTTGCGCGATGCTCCTCTAGACTATGAACATCCAGGCTTCTGGCGCCCGTAGTGCCGAAAGGTGCAGGATTCTGTTAGACGAAGGAAGCCAGCGGAGCTTCATCACTACCGCAGCCTCTAGGAAGCTAGGATGCGAATTTCTTGGAGAAGAGGTCCTAACCGTAGCAGTCTTCGGAGGGAAAGAAACGAATGAAACTCTAAGAAGAGTTCAAGTTCACCTGGTTGACCCTACAGGTGTAAAGACACTCAGTGTGGAAGCACTGGAGGTGAAGTCCATTTGCAACCAGAAGATTCCTGCTCCTAACAAGACGATCCTAAAAGCCATGAAGTCCCTTTCTATTGATCCGCAGCCGTACTGTGGAGCTCAGAATGTGACAAGGGCATCCACGTAGACATCCTACGTGGATGTCTTCGCATCGGGAGATCCAGAAACCAAAGAGTCCTCTCGGGCTGCCACAGAAAACAGCGGAGCAGGCTAGTGCACAGTACTTCATCATCATCATCATCATCATCATCATCATCATCATCACCAGCCTATCTACGCCCACTGCAGGGCAAATGCCTCTCCCAGTCTTCTCCAATTACCTCGGTCCTGTGCCAACCGTGACCAATTTATCCCCGCAAACTTCTTGATCTCATCTGCCCATCTAATTTTCTGCCGCCCCCTGCAGCGCTTGCCTTCTCTAGGGATCCACTCTGTTACCCTTAACGACCAGCGGTTATCTTGCCTTCGCATTACATGCCCTGCCCACGTCCATTTCCTCTTCTTAATTTCTACCAATATGTCTTTAGCCTTCAGTTATTGACTTCGAGTTCAGTGAACGTTACCCGATTGAACCAGGCTACCCGCTCAACGTCTCTGCCCTTTAGAAGCATGCTGGCTCTACGTCCTTGGCGGCCGGGAAGATGTAGAATCTTTTTGAATGGGTCGCAGCCGCATCGTCATCGACCGCCATAGGCCTGGTGTGGCCAGCTATTGTCTTGAAAGGACAGAGGTCAATCTTCCTGTGCTCTGGCATCATCGTCATGTCTAGGGGCGCACGAGAGCACGCATTGCTTCTTCGTCTTCTTTTCCCTTCGATATTCCATTGAAGACAGACCTTCATGGTCGCTTCTCTGCCCCCTTGACGGTCGAGTCTCGTCCTTGGGGATCGACGGATCACACACACACACACACACACACACACACACACACACACACACACACACACACACACACACACACACACACACACACACACACACACACACACACACACACACACACACACACACACACACACACACACACACACACACACACACACACACACACACACACACACACACACACACACACACACACACACACACACACACACACACACACACACACACACACACACACACACACACACACACACACACACACACACACACACACACACACACACACACACACACATATATATATATATAGGGTTTGGAAATGAGGGGCTGGTTAGGAAATACAGAAAGAAATGCCGGCAGTCTACAACGCCAAAGAAGGCATAGGGGAAGGTTAGACAATTTTTTTACCGTTAGTGACGTTACATTATTATTAATTTTTTTTATTATTATTAATTACGTGAGAAAGAAAGAAAGAAAAACACGCGCCCAGAGTGGGGACCGAACCCAAAGGCGTGGGTTCGGTCCCCACTCTGGGCGCGTGTTTTTCTTTCTTTCTTTCTCACGTAATTAATAATAATAATAAAAAAAATTAATAATAATGTAACGTCACTAACGGTAAAAAAATTGTCTAACCTTCCCCTATGCCTTCTTTGGTGTTGTAGAATGCCGGCATTTCTTTCTGTATATATATATATATATATATATATATATATATATATATATATATATATATATATTTAAATATATATATATATTGAGAGACAGAGCTCCGAGATGCTGAAGGACCACTTTTAATTAGGCTCCCGAGCACAGCCCACCGAAAAACGGAACTGTCCGGGGATGATGATGGTTATACACAGATGACAGTGGCGATGGGTTTGGATGGGTAGAAGGAACAGAGGGATTGACCCGCCGTGTTCCACACTGGATATAACAATGGTCATGTCGCTTCCACGCATAAATAACACAACAGTACACCCCCAATGCCCACACATTTCCCCCCGCTGCTGAAGGCGGCCGCCTGGCCGTACGGGGTTAGAGCTGGCAACGGGTGAACGGTTTTAACCGTGAAACGTGCACTATTTCAGTTCCACGGCGCCGACGGTCCGGTGAAGTGTTCACTGGAGACACGCGATAATTAACTGGTGAGGTCTGTTCGATTATAACGTAGGGGCCCAGGTAGCGGTGAAGAAACTTTTCGCAGAGTCCTGGAGTACGAACAGGGGTCCAAAGAAGAACTTCGTCTCCTTTGGAGAATTGAACGGAGCGGTGTGATGAGTCGTACCGGGCCTTCCGTTCTTGCTTGCTGGATTCGGTGCGGTCTCTGGCCACACGTCGACAGTGAGCGATCCGTTGGGTGAACTGATCGTGAAAAGGCGAAATGGCGGGGATCGGAGCCGAGAAAAAGGCTGTGTCCAGAGCAAAAGAGGAGGGACGACCGTAAACAAGAAAGAAGGGCGAGTAACCGGTGGTGCGCTGGACAGCTGAATTATATGCGAACGTCACGAAGGGTAGGATGATGTCCCAGTTGCGGTGGTCCGGGCTGACGTACATCGAGATCATGTCGGACAGAGTGCGGTGGAAACACTCGGTGAGCCCGTTCGTCTGGGGATGGTAACTAGAAGTCGTTTTATGGACGGTGTCGGCAGCCCGAAGCACTTCCGCAAGGACGTGGGAAAGAAATGTCTTGTCACGGTCACTCAGCAGGACCCGAGGTGCGCCATGTCGCAAGATGATACTGCGTAATACAAAGTCAGCGACTTCTTGAGCACTACCACATTTAAGGGGAGCGGTCTCAGCGTAGCGGGTCAAATGATCCACCGCCGTCACAATCCAGCGGAAACTATCGGTTGTTGGAGGTAGGGGCCCGTACAAGTATGCCTACGGCTTCAAACAGAGCGTATACGGGCATGGAACTGGTTGAAGCAAACCGGCAGGGGGTGACGTCGATCGCTTGCGGTGCTGGCACGAATCACAAGAGGCCACGTATTGTGCGACACTGGTAGAGAGGCCGGGCCAGAAAAATCGACTGCGAACGCGATCATACGTCTTCTGAAACCCGAGATGTCCAGAAGTGGCATCATCGTGAAGCGCCTCGAGTATGCGTCGGCGGAGTTGACGGGGAACAACAGGAACCCATTCATAGCCGGCAGGGTGGTGGTTTGCGCGGCAGAGAACTACATTAATGATCCGAAATAGATGAAGTTGACGTCGCAAGCGGCTATTGGGTGGCTGGATGGATCCATCAAGGCGGTCGATTAAAATGCGACAATTAGAGTCTGCGCGCTGTAGCGTTTGCAGTTCGGTAGAGTCGGGTATGGAAGCGTGGTTGAGGGGGGCCATGGGTAAACACGGCTGACTGGAGTCGGAGGAGGCTTGAGACACGGCAGACTGCAACGAGAAGGATAGGGGGCACCGCGACAGTGTGTCGGCATCCAGATGCTTTTTGCCGGATTTGTACGTGATGGTGTAGTCGTACTGTTGCAGACGCAGCACCCAACGGCCTAGGCGCCCAGACAAATTCTTCATTGTCGATAGCCAGCAGAGGGCATGGTGGTCTGTGACGATGGTAAAATGACGGCCGTATAGGTAGGCACGAAACTTCTGAATTGACCAAACAACTGCGAGGCATTCTTGCTCGGTTCTGCTCTGCTGGTGTCAAGGCGCGACTGGCGTACGCGACCACCCTTTCACGATGATGAGCGTCTTGCTGCAGGAGAACAGAACCAATGCCGCAGCCGCTGGCGTCAGTGTGCAGTAAAGTGGGTGCTGTCTCGTCAAAATGGCGCAGGACGGGATCGGACGTAAGGGCGTCTTTGAGGGCTTGAAAAGCTTCCTGGCACTCGTTCGTCCAGACGAAGGGCACGTTGGCTCGTAAAAGCTTGTGCAGAGGGGAAGCGAGTGTTGCAAAATTGCAAATGAAACGCCGGAAGTATGATGCGAGACCAAGAAAGCTTCGCAAATCTTTCTGTTGTAGTGGCCGAGGAAAACCGATAACGGCAGCAGTCTTATCCGGGTCCGGGCGTATTCCATCCTTGGAAACCACATGTCCCAGCACTTTGATGCTCTTACTAGCGAAATGACAATACTTAGCCTTTATTTGCAGGGTGGCTTGCTAAAGGTAAGTTAGCAGTTGATCAAGGCGCTCGAGATGCTGCAAAAATGTGGGCGAAAAGATTACCACGTCGTCTAGATAACATAGACACGTTTTCCATTTGAGGCCTCGAAGCACAGAGTCCATAATGCCTTCGATTGCAGCCGGGGCATTACATAGCCGGAATGGCATCACATTAAACTCATAAAGGTCATCTGAGGTGGTAAATGTCGTCTTTTCTTTGTCCGCTTCTGCCCACGGGATTTGCCAGTACCCCGATCGAAGGTCCAAGTGGGAGAAGTACTCAGCCCCTTGCAAAGAGTTTAAAGCATCGTCTCTGCGAGGCATAAGATACACGTCCTTTGGAGTGATCTTATTAAGTGCCCGATAATAAACACCGAAACGCAAAGAGCCATCTTTTTTCTACAACAGCAGAACGGGGGATGACCATGAACTTGTAGATGGGCGAATGACTGCGCTTTAGCGTATCGGGCACATTATCTTGGGCTCAGACAAGGAGGCACGATACTGCCTGCATCAGATCACAGCCGATCCATCTGTTTCTTTTCGATTCTTTGTGGCAGTGGTCTGTGGGAGGCCAGACGAATGCACGTCAAACGAGGCACGGTGCTTGGTCAAATGATAAAGCAATAATTCGGTCCGCAAGGGCTGACAAATTACCAGGCGGAGAAGGCGGGGACTTGCTCTAAGAACGCTTGCCAGTGGAAGCGACTGTTGCCGGGGCACTGTCGACCACCGAAGCTATAGTAGTTCTATGTGACAATAGTATAGAGAAATGTGTGGTGTTACGGGAAACTAAGGCTGCGAACCCCCTCAAAAACCGAACAAGCAGGTGGCAATGGCAATGCCTTGCAGCAAAGTCGACTACACGGCATGGCAACCCCGTCCCGTTCGACAATTTCGTATGATGTGACCGACAGAATCTCTTGACAACCGGCTGCCAAAACGTCATCGCCATTCAGTTTTAGTGTTTGCTGTGGTACTTCCTGATAATTTAGTTGTTCTGTGTTGGCGATGTGGATAGCTGGTTTACGGCAGGAGATAACGGCCGAGGCAGAATAAAGAAAGTCCCAACCAAGGACGTCATTGGCGCAGAGAAACAGAACAGCCCACTAATGTGATGGCGGACTTCTGTGATGAAAACACACCCGGCACAATATCCCGAAGGTGTGATGTCCTTCCCATCAGCGCCACGTAAGCAACTACCAATATAACGCGTCTTTACCTTTCGAAGACGTGAACACAGATCAGAATGAACTACAAAAATACTGGCTCCGGTATCAACTAAAGTTCCACTTGAATTCCTTCGACGCAAACAAACAACATACTAGACGGAAGTTCGGGAGGACTGGTGGTCGTTCCAGGTGATGCAGGTTTCCCTTCAAAAACTGCAGCATCTATTTTTCCGGGTGGTGGTTGGAAACGGGAGGAAGAGGTGACCAAGCGCACTGGAAGGGCGATGGGGAACGACGTAGATAGAGCCGGGAAACCCAGGGAAGGTCCCTCGTGTCAGGAGTCGGTGATCAGCGGAGGGGAGATGGTGAATACACATGCTGACGAAGAGAGTAGCGGTAGTGATCCCGCTCGTAATGGGCGTAGCGGCGCCACTCTTCTAGTTGGCGTCGACGGCAAAAGCGAGAAATGCGCTCCCGGATGCCGCAATAGTAGCAGACAGCCCGGTCATTTATAGGACGCGGTACTCGCCCTGTTCAATGAAAAAAAAGTAGAGCGGAAGATGTTGAAATGGCGGTTAAGAGGCCGTGATGAGTTGGAGGTGCAATGTGCTCTGTGGACACAGGTTGCCTTGGAGCAGCTTCCGAGTATATGGGAACGTGAAGTAAAGCAGACTGGTAGGGCTGCGGAACGGTTGTCACAGCTGCGAGCTGCCCTCTGATTACGTCACGCAACCCTTGTGCGGGTACGTTATTGACCAGATTGGTGTGCTGGCAGAGTGCATCACGCTGCTGTAACTCCTCTAGAATGATGGCCCAAATCAAAGAATGCAGCTCTGTACTCCCACACGAGCCGATGGACGAGGGATCGGGTTGGAGTCGGATACCCTGAAGATGGTCCAGGCGCTGACAAATGCTTCGCACATCGGCAACGGTAGCGGGATTTTGAGTGGCCATAGCATTGAAAGCAAATAAGGGGACCCCTTTATTGATGTGCCGCACCTTGTCCGTTTCGGGCACGTCTTTATCAACTCGTCGGTACAGCGCAATGACATCCTCAGTATATGAAGCTTATGCCTCCTTCGCGTGCTGCACCCGAGCGTGAAGTTCCTTTTTGGCCTCGGAGCGGCCACGCGATTTACCAAAAATGTTGCGTAACCCTTGGGTGAAACTCGGCCAATCGTCGAAGGTTTCCCGATTGTTAAAGAACCACGTCTTACCTACATCGGTTAGGGAAAAGGCACCGTTCTGTAGCTTGAACGTGTCATCCTACCGATTGTACGAACTCACTCGATTGTAGTAGTCGAGCCATTCTTCCACGCCATCGGCGAGTAGGCCAGCGAAATGCGGAGTATCACACTGGGGAGTGGTGATAGTGAAGGCCGGCTGAGCAGGATCTGCTGTGTTGGAAGCACCACGGCTGCTTGCATGCTGCAAGGGGATCTGTGCCACGGGCAATCGCCGACCTTACCGAAGCTCCAGCGGTGCGACACAGATACACAGAGACAGATGCAGGTGTAGAAATTGGTGCTGCACCCTCATCGGTTTCCGAATGTTCGAAAAGTGTGATTGCATCTCGTTGCATATGCTATGACTTATCAGAACTACGGTTTTTCTTACACGCGGTGTTTCTTGAATTGACAACCAGGACTCCGCTGCGTATGACACCAGTTGAAATCAAGTATGATTTCAGTAGAAACAACGGTCTGAAATTGCAATAAATAAAGCACATTCATTCACATATCCTTTGTGAAGATGGCAACCAGGCCTGCACAGAAAAGTATTATTCACTCGTAAAAATGTGAGGCCTTTCTTCAAGTGTTATGGTGCTATACTTTGTATCTTCTTTTGCTTCATGTTTAGTGTCTCTTCCTATCACTTCGTTACTGTATGTAGGTTTTGAATCTACATAACGATGTCCTCAGCATGGAGCTTTGTAGTTTTTGAGAAAGTCTAGCTATTCTATAAAATGGGTAGTTTTGCAGACCCATCAAGAAAAAGTGCTCTTTTTCGAAAAGAGCTCTTATAACGAAAAATAGCTCTTATAACGAAAAAGGGCTCTTTAATAACGCCCCAGTTGTTAGTGAGTGCTTGTGTTGTTGTTTTTTTTGTGTTGTGAAGTTTGCGGTGTTCTTTCATTATGAATGTATACCAACTTTCCAGCTGTCAAACCTACTGCATTTTCACCCAAAGAACCCTTCGGGTCATACAAGTACAGACCTCCTGGAAATTACACTTGAAGATCGGGGCAAATTTTAGATGGATTCACTCCAACAACACGTATAGACGAAGAAAAAATCTCATTTAGCGATTAAGATTTAATAGTAGCCGACGAACTAACCACCGATCAGAACACTTTAGTGAAATGAAAAACTTCGAAGCTTCTACATGGGATCCTTGTTCAAAATGAAACTGCCAGAGTGAAAGGGGAGAGTAATGTTTAAGTTCAGCCAAAAATGTGACGTAGACAGCGTCAACATCGTGAAAGCAGGTTTGTTCTGTTGCATGTACTAGTTATTCCACATGAAGGCGCGGAGATGTTTTTGTTATCTCTTTTGAAAACGTATGTGTGGCACCCCAGTTTATCTGGTAGCCCAAAGTTTCTGCATTTCCTGGGTGAGCACGCAGAAACATTGCGCGAGATAAACTGGAACACGGCACGAATAAAACTCTGGAGGGGTTGGCTGGTATGACTTCAGTGGCTTTGCTTTTTCTGCACAATGCGGTCAAATTACGCTGTGTAACAATTGCTGAAGTGATGTGAAACTATTTGATAGGCCATAAATCACTCTCTCTCTGGTGTGGCGTTTCGTTTCATTCTCTGGTCAGCGTCTTCATTTCCGTGCAATAGATTTTTTGTACCTGACATGCGTGTGGTTTTTAGTGAGGGGCCTATGGTTGCACTGGATTTTGTTCTTTATCTGAAATTTTCTGAATTGGCTCATCAAGGTGGGGAAATCCAAGTGACGGCCCCTCACATATACACCGCCATATACGGCAGCAGGGAACAAGTATTCAGATTACCTCGGGAAATCTTCCGCGTGCAATGTTTTTGTGCCCACTTGTGTACACGTAAATTGCGAAGCTTATCGATTTGAAATTCTTCAAGTACCTTTTTTCATCCATGAAATTTTAAACCCATTGAAAGTTTGTGAAAAGACCGGTTTCAATCGGCCCAAAAGATGCATAAAAAATAACTTGGCGTGGGAATCACAACTCAGGTGAAATTGCGGAGAGGAACTTAAGGGGGAAGTGTAAAGATGGATTCGTAAAGTCGAAGGAATTGCAAATATATTATTACAGACTCTGAGTGAAAGGGAGAATGTAGCGAATATAGCCATCAACACTGCTTTGTATGAAACAGCAATTTTGTAATAAATGTTCATTCTACTTTCCCACATTCTGCTTTTTTTCTGTGCGGAACCATGAAAATAACGCTGTACTGGAAAAGGGCAAATCTCAGAACAATGTCATTAATATAGCTCAAATTCAAATTCGTCTGAAATTCTTCAATGGCAGTATGCAAACAATTGGAAATTCTTTGCGTACATCCATGCAAATAATGCGGTAAAGAATCCGAATATTTAGCCATGTTTTTGAAGCTGATCACGCAACATTTATTAAATAGGTTTAATAAACATATTTAAAATACCCTAATTTTACCTGGGAACCTAAACCAATATAGAATACAGTCGGGCACGACGCTGGAACAGGAATGCAACGCTCATTGCACCGTCTTTTCCAGGCCGCGCTCCTGTGTGGTTGCGTCACATGGCTCCCCATTTGGTGTCCTCCAGTTCCTGACAGTTCCCTTCAAAATTCGTCGGCAGTATTTGTTGGCTAGACAGGATACTGGTAAACTTTCTCAGGAGATGAAAGATCTAATCAGAAAACGGCAAACCATGAGAATCTCTACCGCAGCTGACAGAATAGAACTAGCCGAGCTCTCGAAGTTAATCAATAAGCGTAAGACAGCTGACATACGGAAGTATAATATGGAGAGGATCGAATACGCTGTAAAGAACGGAGGTAGCCTGAAAGCAGTGAAGAGACGTCTTGGTGTGGGGAAAAATCAGATGTATGCACTTAAGGATAAGCAAGGCAATGTCATCACAAATAGGGATAAAATAGTCACAGTGGCCGAGGAGTTCTATAGGGATCTGTACAGTAGCCGGGACATACAGGATAATGCCGAACGATACAGTAGTTCAGAGGAGATAGACATCCCACCAGTAACGACCGAAGAAGTAAGGAAGGCTTTGAAAGAAATGAAAGGGGGCAAAGCACCTGGTGAGGATCAGATAACAGCAGACCTCTTGAAGGATGGCGGAGAAATTGTACTTGAAAAACTGGCAAACCTGTATACGCAATGCCTAATGACCGCAATGGTACCGGAATCTTGGAAGAACGCGAACATCATCCTAATCCATAAGAAAGGCGACATGAAGGACTTGAAAAATTACAGGCCAATCAGCTTACTGTCAGTCGTCTACAAGGTATTTACCAAGGTAATCGCTAACCGAATATCTGCAACCTTAGATTTCAGTCAACCTAAAGAACAAGCAGGGTTCCGTAAAGGTTATTCAACAATGGACCATATTCACACGATCAATCAGGTAATAGAGAAGTGCGCTGAGTATACTGAACCCCTATATATAGCCTTCATAGATTATGAGAAAGCATTTGACTCGGTTGAAACACTAGCAGTCATTCAGGCATTGCGGAACCAGGGGGTAGATGAACATTATGTAAGCATACTAGAGGATATCTATAATGGGTCTATAGCTACCATCCTCCTCCATAGGGAGAGCAGTAAAATACCTATAAGGAAGGGTGTCAGACAAGGAGACACAATCTCTCCAATGTTATTCACAGCTTGCTTACAAGAAGTATTCAGAACATTGGATTGGGAACAGGTGGGAGTAAGGGTTAATGGAGAATACCTCAGTAACCTCAGATTTGCTGATGACGTTGCCTTGCTAAGCAACTCGGGGGACGAATTGCAAAGCATGCTTTCCGCACTGGGCGAACAGAGTAGAACCGTGGGCCTGAAAATTAATATGCAGAAAACTAAAGTAATGATCAATAACCTCGGGAAAGCACAGCAGTTTGAGATAGATGGCGAGGCAGTGGAAGTGGTAAGCGAATATATATACTTAGGCCAAGTTGTGACCCCAGATCCCAACCATGAGGCAGAGATAATTAGAAGGATCAGAATGGGGTGGGGTGCATATGGCAGACATTCTCAGATAATGAATAGCAGCCTACCATTGTCGCTGAAGAAGAAAGTGTATGACAGCTGCATCTTACCGGTACTCACCTACGGGGCAGAAACTTGGAGGCTCACTAAGAGGGTTCAACTTAAATTGAGAACGACTCAGCGGGCAATGGAGCGGAAAATGATAGGTGTAACATTAAGGGACAAGAAGAGAGCGGAGTGTGTCAGGGAGCAAACTGGGGTTAAATACATATTAGTAGAAATTAAGAAGAAGAAATGGACGTGGGCAGGGCATGTATTGCGAAGGCAAGATAACCGCTGGTCATTAAGGGTAACAGAGTGGATCCTAGAGAAGGCAAGCGTTGCAGGGGGCGGCAGAAAGTTAGATGGGCAGATGAGATCAAGAAGTTTGCGGGGATAAATTGGTCACAGTTGGCACAGGACCGAGGTAATTGGAGAATAATGGGAGAGGCCTTTGCCCTGCAGTGGGCGTAGATAGGCTGGTGATGATGATGATGATGATGATGATGATTTGTTGTCTCGCCAAGTTTGGGGTCAACTGGATCAAACATCTGGCAACCCGCACCTTCACACGGAACTTCAGTTATCTGCGTTACAAGCGGACTACTTCTACGCCCACCGGTCGCCTGCGCATTCGGGCACGACGCTACAACAGGAATGGAACGCTCATTGCACCGTTTTTTCCAGGTTAGTTACCTAGACCATGCTACCTGCGTGAAAAGCAGCAATTACTGTTTAGTTGCGGTGTCGTGCCCCTTTGATCCCATTGATCTGTACGTTAAGTTCCAACGATTTGTGCTGCAGTCATGTGCCTGTGTTCGGTTGTGCAGTCTACAGTTGTTACTTTCTGGTGACGTTGAGGAGAATCCGGGTCCTGGTGACGAAATCATGTCTTCTATGATTGAATCAATGCGTAGACTTGAGTCCGGGCAGGCGACAATTTTGAGTGAGTTGAAAGGTGTAAAAGAAAAGCAGGAAGCTACTGACCGTGATATCCAAGGCTTGACTACAAGGGTCATGAAATTGGAAACAACCATTGCGTCACTCGGTGGCACCGACTCTGCTAAAACATTTCCATCAGCGAACCTAGTTCGTGACGTAGATGATCAATTACGGAATTTATCGGCCAGGTGCGAGGATGCTGAAAACCGGCTGAGGGGGTCGAATATTCTGTTGTTTGGCTTAGAGGATGACGAGAAGGAAGATTGCGCGGCGTCTGAACAAAAAGTTATTAACTTCTGCTTTGCGCACCTTGATGTCTCCTTTAAAAGCGATCAGATAGACCGGGTGCATCGCCTCGGCAGGTTCTCGGGAAACAAAACCAGGCCCATAATAGCGAAACTCACTACATTCAAATTCAAACAGGCAATCTTGTCGGCTGCGCCAAAGCTGAAGGATACGGATCATTCTATCGGGGAAGATTTTTCGCTCGGTACGCGGCAAGCCAGGAAACAGCTTCTTGAGTTTGCGAGACCGCACAAAAAGTCGCTCAAACTTTCTGTCGATAAGCTGTACATTGGAAAGGCAACCTATATCTATGTCAGTGAAACCGATTCTGTCGTGGAATTGCAAAGATAGCCAAAAAAGAAGTGTCAGCAAGGTTGCACTAAACCCTTTCCCGCTACATCAGCTTCACGCCTCTCGGTAACCCTTACTAACGTACGCAGTTTATTGCCGAAACGCGAATACCTTTGTTCTTTATTAGACGATAACGACACGGATGTTGTGGCTCTAACTGAAACTTGGCTGCACCCAGATGTGCGCGATAGTCAAATTTTTCCTGACTTCAATAACTACAACCTCTATCGGCGAGATCGTTTGGGACGACGGGGAGGCGGTGTGCTGATAGGCATTAAGAAATCTCTGTCTTCGTTTTTTATTCCTACAAACTCGTCCCTTTAGATAGCCTGGGCAGGATGAACGACTACAACAAAAATAATACTGTTTGGTGCTTGTTACCGCCCACCAGCGGCCGATCGAAAATTTGCTGACAACCTTCGTCAGAGCCTGGAAATGGCAACCCACAGTTTTTCTTCAGATTATGTATACCTTCTCGGTGACTTCAACTTTCCTCAAATAGACTGGCCTACGTTGTCTTCATCATGTCAAAACTCAACTAATTTTCGTAACTTTTCGTTAGATCTCAATTTGTTCCAGGTAGTTAATGAACCCACTCAGGTATCTATTACACTCGATCTCATCTTAACCACTGCACCCGAAAAGGTTGGTACGATATCTTGCCTGGATGGCTTCTCTGACCCCAAATTACTCCAGCTATCACTTCGCATCCCACTAGCTCACGCCAGCACTGTTACGAAAAAAATTCGCGACTTCAGCAGGACCAATACGCTGAAATGAACTCGAATCTAGAGCATTTTTGTTCATGAGAAACTTCTGCCAAATTTCACGGACCGCACAATCGAAGCAAATTGGGTACTGTGCAGAAATTATATGACTACTTTGATCGATCTTTATGTTCCATTAATAACCATTACAAACGACAAGACAAATCCCTGGTTTAATCGATCACTACATAGACTTCGAAACACGAAAAAGCGCTTGTATTGGGCAACAAAACGTGGCTCCAATCCTTCGGTTTTCGTAAAATACAAAGAATTCCTAAAATCTTACGCCAGTGCAATATGTGACGCAAAAAAAGTACTACTCTAGCGACTTGCCCTCTCTTCTTTAGCACAATCCCAAATAGTTTTTGCGGACTATTGCACCCGAGCAGGATTGTCATCACATTACATTACACGATGATAACCAAGCACGAGTGTCTGCTGGCGAGTGTGTAGCTCTGTTCAATAACTTTTTTCTTCTGTGTTTACGCGTGAAGACTACTGCCATGTACCATTTGTACCGGAACTGGACTACCGCTGTATGGAACCCATTACCATTACTGTTGATGACATTTCACGTCTCATTGCTAACCTAAAGGTCTCTTCATCTGCCGGTATTGATAACATCAATTCGAAAATACTGCAAAACACTTCAGATATTATGCTATTTCTTTAATCAATCCTTAGAGTCAGGGAACCTACCGGCCGATTGGAACGTTGCTAAAGTCGTCCCCGTTTTTAAAAGCGGAAAGAAGCACTCACCAGATAATTATCGTCCAATAGCCCTCACATGCATTTGTTGTAAGATGCTTGAACGCATCATTGCGTCGCATGTTTTCAGTCATCTAGAAAGTAATAACTTTTTCTTCCCCAACCAGCACGGATTCCGGAAATACGTTTCTTGTGACACGGAATTACTACAATTTACTACCTACTTACACTTTAACATGGACGCAAATCAGCAAACCGACTGCATTTTCCTGGACTTCTCAAAAGCCTTCGATCGCATAGCCCATTGTCGACTAATATCAAAATTATCAGCCCTTAAACTAGACTCAATATCTTTAACTTGGATACGTAACTTCCTGTCTCTCCGTCAACAATTTACAGTAGTTAATACTTTTTCCTCCTCCTGTTGCCATGTAACTTCCGGTGTTCCTCAGGGTGTGTTCTCGGACCCCTTTTATTTGTATTTATATTAATGACTTACCACGTAATATATCTTCCAGAATGCGCTTATTTTCAGATGACTGTATTGTATACCGCGCCATCACTAACGCCGCTTACCACATAGCTCTTCAAAACGACCCTAACGCTATTTCCCACTCCGGAAAATCTGGCTTATGTCCCTTAAACTGTCCAAATGCAAGTTTGTATCATTCAGTCGCAAGCGTAACACTTCCACCTTCAAATATGTCCTAAACAACTTACCTCTCTCCCAAGCTTCCTCATACAAGTATCTGGGCGTGAATCTAACTCACAAATTTCCTGGTCCCTGCATATAACTACTGTTTGTGCCAAAGCCTCCAGAACCTTGGGATAGTTACGTCGTAATTTAAAACACTGCCCTACGAATGTCCGTAAACTGGCCTATTTAACGTACGCCCGTCCTCAACTTGAGTTCGCTTCATCTGTTTGTTCCCCTTATCAAAAATACTTAATCTGTAAGATCGAAGCAATTCAAAACCGTGCTGCACGTTTCATCTCTCAGAAATATAGCCGGTATTTTAGTGCAACTGAAATAAATATTGATAACTCTCGCGAACCCTTGGAAACACGTCGCGCAGTTGCCATCGTTTGCTTACTTCACAAATATGTAAACTGTTCTTATCTACCCCCCCTTCCCATAGAAGCTCCCGTGCGCGTGTCTAATAGACTAAACAACCAGCGAAGTTTCAAACGCATTTACGGCGACACCCAAGCATTTAACTTATCAGCGCTGCCCACAGCCGTAACATTATGGAACGATCTTCCTAACACAATAGTTTCAATCACTGACCATACATTATTCCGCAACCAAGTATACGGGCATTACTTACCATAAAAATGTAGCTCTGTATATCTGAACATATCGGTATATGTGTACTGACTTTGTACCTAGTGCTGATGTTGTTTGCACCATTTATTTGTTTGAGAACCTGTCGTATTCTACACCTTTGTATTAGACACCATCAGTGTAACTACATTAAGTGTTTCCATGCCCTTCCTCTTTAAGTTATGTTATACTACCATATTGTAATGTTTTGTACTCTGTTTGCGTCTGTTATATTTTGTGTTTTTGCTTTTCTCGCCCCCCTTACTCAATGTTCCTACGGGAACCTGTAAGTTAACGTGAATAAATAAATAAATAAATAAATAAATAAATAAATAAATAAATAAATATTACTCATTAGGGGAGAATGATTTCATTGCGGTGGTTCGCAGCTTTGCTTTTTTTATAAATCCCCCTCAGGTGTTTCATAATATTAAATGTGAATGTTCAAAACTACTGATGCCAAACTTCTGGAACTGCGCTGCTGTACAATGTGCTAGCATGTGTGCGTGTACTGGAATGCTTTTTTTGTAATTATATCGAACCTATGGTGGCATTTTGAAGTATGTTGTCAAGTGCATGTTTTCACTAAAGCTTGGTTTTATTAAAGCCTAATGTTGTTTAACAAAAGCTCAAATTCATGCCCACAATTTACTAAAAGAACTATCATGCATGTTTGATGCTCGTTTAGTGACGCTTTTTCATAAGACTTAAGCGTTTCCAATACTCGCGAAGATTTTTGAGTGACATCCTCGGTAACGATTATCGAAAGGGTAAAGCAATGCATGTATATATAGAGAACATTTTCAAGATTTCTGGCACCGCACTTTCAAGAATTTTAAAAGTAACTTCCTTTAGTTACAGCCGTGCGGCCGCAGTTTATTGAAGGGACGAACAAAATACACCCGAGGCTTTCCGAGTTTAGACGGCGCAATGGAGGGCATGATTGCACGTATCGTCTTCCACTAACGCAATGTTTTTTACCACGCGGAAAGGTGCCTTCGGGTTCTCGCCATAGCGGCGCCGGCGAAAGCTCGCGTGGCACGCAGCATGACACCTTCCAGGTGTGTGGCTTGGACGACGCTAATGTCGCTTGTATAAAGGCATACATGCTGTATGCTGCAAAGTAACCTATAACTAAGTAAACCTTATGTGTATACATATATAAAGGTTTTTAACATAAAGGGGACTTTAGTACATTATAAATTATAGGTTACAAAAATTCCTAAATGTGCACCTCTAGTAAGGGTTGCCCAGCTTAGTGTGCAGAAATGGGCAGCATAAACCTCCTTTCGCTGCTTCAAGCTAACAAGTGTCGTTTCATGCCGTAAGGAAAGCCGAGTCGAGGTGGACGCAGTGGCTGAACTCCGATGCTCCAGATCATCGGAGATGGTCAACCGCGGGACGTCTCTCACGCGTCTACAGACCTCACCTATATGTATTTTCTCTGTAGTATCCGCCGCATCGTCGGTAATTGTCCAATTAAGCACAGTCGGACCATAAAGAAAGGCCTCTACCCCTAGATTTGATCCTATACAGTGGATGCCTACTGTTTGTGCTTCATCAAATTAGGCTTCGGTAACATTCAACAAGGAGAACTACATAAGTTGACACCCACCCTCGCAATATCGGACATATGCGACAGGGTTTTAGCGGTAAAAATAGCCGAACACCAGAAAGGGGACAGGACAGGCGCTTCCAACATTTCATCGGACAATGCTGTTTGCTTGTCGCATTGCAGTATTTTTAGTTGCTAAGCTGAGAATTGCTTAATAACGTTTCTGCATAGGCTTTACCCTACACTATAAGCTGGGAAACCCTTAATAGAGGTGAACATTTTCGAATTTTCCTAACCTATTATTCACAAGGAGAAAAAGTAACCCATATCATAGTAACCTTTATGTACGTACAAACGTAAGGGTTACTTAGTTATAGGTTACTTTGAAGCTCTCAGCATGTATACGTTTATATAGGTGACATTTACCGCCGTACAAGGCCACACACCTGGATATCATATTGCGTGCTGCGCGCGCTTTTGCCGGCACCACTTTTGCGGGCCCCTGATGGCGCCTTTCTGGCGCGGTAAATAAACAGTGCTCCAGTGGAAGACGATGTGTGCGACCACGATCTCCGTTACGCAGCGTGAACTGGGAAAGTCTCCGGTGTCTTTTGTTCGTTCCTTGAATAACCGTCGGCCACAAGGCTGTGACTAAAACAAGTTACATTTATAACTCCTAAAATTCCGTTGCCAGAAAGCTTGAAAATGTTATCTTAATATACTTGCATTGCATTACCTCTTCGATAATAGTTACCCAGGTTGTCAGTAAAAAATCTTCGCGAGTATTGCCAACGCTTCTTATGAAGAGGCATAACTAAATCTGCTTTTGGCGTCAGCTTTGTGCCCTTGAAGAAACGAGCATCAAACATGTATAATAATTCTTTTAGAAAATTGTAGGCATAGATTTGAGCTTTAGTTTAACAACATTAAGCTTTAGTATAACCAAGCTTTAGTGGAAACACGCACTTGATAGCATAGTTCAAAAGGACTCCAAAGTTGTGATAACATCACCTTAATCTCAAATTTCTTTTGTGACAACATAGGTCATGATTCCCAAAAAAGAATTGCGTTACCTGCACACATGTCTGCACAATAAATAGGAGCACAGTTAACGAATTTTGGCATCAGTATTTTTGAATATTTACATTTATTATTATTGAGCACCTGTGGGTTATTTATTAAAAACCAAAACTTCGAATCACTTCAACGGTATTATCATCCCTTAATGAGTATTAGACTTTTCTTATATTGCTGTAGATTCCAAGGTAAAATTCTGTTTATTCATATACTATTATTCAACCTATTTAATAAATGTTCCGCGACGAGCTTCACAAACATGGCTAAATACACATATTCTTCACATCAATATTTACAAGGATGAATGCAAAGTATTTCGAAATGTTTGGATAACGCCATTCAACGATTTTAGAAGAATTCGAATTTGAGCTTTGTTTATGACACGGTTCCAAGATGTGGACTTCACCCGCCAAGCGTTATTTCCATGGTTCCGCACACAAAAACGCACAATGTGTGACAGTAGAAAGAAGACTTATTACAAAATCCCTGTTTCATCCAAAGCAGTGTTATGGCTATTATCCTTACGTTCTCCATGTCACTGAAGTTCTATAATATTGCCTTCGGAATTCATTCGTCTTTACAAATCCATCTTCACACTTCCCCCTTAGGTTCCTCTTTGCAATTTCACCTGAGTTGTGAAACCCACACTAAGTTATCATTTTTTATGCCGCACTAGCAAGCTTTTGGGACTTTTGCAAGCTGTCTTTTTGACAAACTTTCAATGGGATCTAAAATTTCGTGAACGAAAAAATGTAAATTGTGAGGAACCCAACGGATTAGAATTTGACGAATTACAGTATTCAAAACGAAACTTTATTGTTTGTTTTTTTGACAGACGATATTGCTTAAATTGTCCAGAACGCCGCGGGGCAATACGGTCACGTCTGTGCTGCCGAGCCCTTGGTCGCGGGTTTGATTCCCGGGGAGGCAAAAACCTAAAACGCCATGTGTTCGAGAGTTGGGCGCACGTTAAAGATCCCCACGTTGTCAAAATTATTCCGGAGCCCTCCACTACGGCGCGCCTGAAAGCCTGTGTAGCGTCGGCGCATTCACCCCACGCTCTACCAATCAATCAATACGCTCCCGTGGAACAGGTTACATGGACCCAAAACTGAGTCCTATATGCAGGACTAACTAAATTGTCAACGGTCAGTTAGGTTTGATGGGTCAAAATTTTACACAACAGACTCAAAACCATCGCAATCCGCTTTATCCGAGTGAGCGCACTAAACGTATTTTATTTTTGGATCTTCCGTCTCGTTGGATCTTTCATCTCGTTGAACATTCAGGTTCGATTGGACATTCCGTCTCGGTCGATCTTTCGCCTCGCCGATCACGTGACGGATTTCGCCTTCCGACTCGGTGGATCTTTGGTCTCGTTGGACATTCAGGCCAGAAGGGTCGCCTTTAGGCACGCACTCATAAGCACTCAGCATTTCCTTTGTATTTCTAACGCATTAAGAACCACATATTACGGTTAGCTACAACATCGCTGTTGAAAGAGGTGGATCATGTGACGGTTTGTGCCCACACGCACAGTTGGTTGTTGTTTTATAATCATACACCGAACAAACATAGAGTTATTACCATGCCCTTCTCGCTTTCTGTTGCCATACCAATGAGGATAAGGAGCGTGTTTCATTAGTTTGGATTTGTAAAGGTTCGGCTGACAGGCATTTTAGCTGAGTGCAGATCCTGCCCGAACAGGCCGGCTGTCAGTAACACCAGCCTTATTCTGGCCGCGCCATATGAGACATGGTTGAGGAAGTGACCACTTATCTTCCACTCTGGCGGGTTTCATACATTCTGACATAATGTAAAAATGTAAAAGAAACCCGTATATATAATCAAAAGGAAGTTGCCGGTCAAGTACTTTCACTTCAGCATCGAGCATAGCGTAACCGCTGAGCATAGAATAGCCGAGCGTCACCGGAGTGACGAAGACTGCTTCCGCCTGCTCCTGCTCGATAAAAAAAATAAGACATCTCCAAGCCGTGAACGATGCCGAATGTGCAAAGCACAGGGAGGCAAGTTGCCCTTTTCAGACTTTGAAATTCGCGCTCTTTGCTACTGCATTTTGCGGCGCTATCCCGAGATGGCGTGCAGATTCCACTAGACTGTGCGCCGCTTTAAATAGATGGCATGCAAAGCTTTGCGTAACTCTATTTCTGTGCGCACGGACAACTGCAGACAACTGCACCGATATTGTGAGGTATTAAATTTTTTTGCACTTGAAAATGTTCCTTCACGGATGAAAAGAGAATAACAGATTTGTTACCGATCATCGGTGCCACGCTCACTTGTCAAATTGGCTTTGCGGTTGAGTGGTTCAATAACCACTTCCGATCACTCACACATCCTTGTAATTTTTGCAACACGGATTGCGTCACACTAATACGTGAAATAAAATGATTAAAACCCAACGCTTTACAAACACCCTCATAACAAACTGAAAATGGAAAAACGCTAAATTCCAAATTACTTTTTATTGAATTGTGTTATTAAAATAATGTTTACCACCAACAAAATTTGCACCTAATTTATTGTAGCACGTTCTAAAACACGTTTAGCTATTTTCTAATGTAATAACATTAAAACGTTCCCCAATGTATTACTTGTTTTGTGTTGTGTTTTACTCGTCAGAAAAACATAATTTTTAAAATCTGGTCGGCTAGCAACTTGTATCAGGAGTATGATCGTCTACCGTTGGCGAAGAAAAAATGTGAAAAACATTATGCACTCCCTGGGTGCGCCCACCGCTAATGTTCAACATATATTTCTTTCTGTATTAACGTTAATACCGTTGTTATTAGCAGCCAAGCAGCTATTTCTGGCCTTAATGTGTACGGTGTGCCACATCTACAAGGTAAAGGTACTAGTTACTGGCACCGTTTACCGGGTGTTTGAGCTCGCACTTTACGTGGAGCGCCGGCGTTGTCCAGGCTTACGTGTGTGGCCGCAAAAAATATCGAAAGCAAATCACATGCGTCCACGCCTCTAGGGTGGATCACAAGATAGCTCGCGCTACCGACTCCCAGTTGGCGAAGCTGTAGCGACCGATACCGGCAACAAAACTTCGGCGCCTTATGTACTGTTTCGCAAGTGTATTTCGCGCGGCTCGTGGAATCGTCCCAAAGCGCCCAGGAACCATTTCAACCGGGTCAGAGAGCTCCCGGGAAGCCACTCAAGCGTCTTTCCTCGAAGCATGGGTCGAACACTGAGAAAACAACGAGAACACTGTACAACAGTAAAACAACGAAAAGGAATGCGCCCCTCTGGAGAGCCTGGCAGTCAAGCTCGGCACCTCTGTCCGCGTCCTTCGCCGTGACCGGAACGTGGCCCGCTTTTGCACACAGCGGTGAACCCCGGAACGACGGCCTGGAGACATGGAGCCTGCGCTGTGATTGGTTCGTGTGTCCCCAGGGAAAGGCGCCAGAGGGGCCAATGACAGGGGTCCTGGTTACACGGTGCCCGCGCTGTGATTGGTTTGTGCGGTTAGAGCCAGAGACCCGGTACAAGGACGTAAAACTTTCGTGCCAGCGGGACGAAGAGGGAAACGGGCATCCTATAATATACATGAGCAGAAAGCCTACTGTTCGTGAAAAAGCCTACAGCGCTTCAGAAAAGGAGCGCGCGTGCCTAGTAAGGGCCGCACACAAGTTAGCTTGCTACCTAGCTGGTTCGCATTTCTCTTTTGAGACTGGTCACTGTCCTTTGACATCGATCCAAAACATGTCTTCCAAAAAGGGACGTCTCCTGAGATGGAGTCTCGCACTTCAGCAGTATAACTTTAATGTTCGGTGCAGAAAGGGCAAAACGCACGGCAATTTTGATAGCTTGAGCAGGTCTTCAATGTGATGTGAGGCAGGTATGGAACCTTTCGTGACGCCAACCACGTCAGATAGAGAGAGAGAAAGTATGAAAACTTGTATCCACAAAATGTCGGGCTTCCGTTGTGTTCTGGGAAAGGTTTTAGTGTTGTTTTCTTGATAATTATATAAATGAGCTTTTTATAGTTGACAGTTGGCTCCGTTACTTGACCCGATGGCTTTGGAGGGGGCCGGGTGCTTATTGTGCAGTGTGGCTTTGTATGCGTTTTTGTTATGCTATAAAGTGGCGAAGCAGTGTACGCCCGAGCTGCCCAAACCAGCGGAAGGCCGAAGAATATCGTCTGCAGTGGTTGACGACTACAGCCGACGCTTCGAGTGACCAGGCCTGGCTGCTCACCCCCAGGTCAATTTTCCTGGTGGGGGACGAAGCTGTAGCGGCCGAGACCGGCAACAAAACTTTGGAGCTAAATGTGCTTCTTCGCAAGTGTATTTCGCGCGGCTCGTGGAATCGTCCCAAATCGCCCAGCCGCCATTCCCACCGGGTCGGAGAGATCCCGGGAAGCCAAGCAGGCGTTTTTCCTGCACGGGTCGAACACTGGTCGAACACTGAGAAAACACCGAGAACACCGTAAAACAGTAAAACAACGAAAAGGAATGCGCCCCTCTGGCGAGACTGGCAGTCAAGGTCGGTACCCCTCTCCGCGTCCTTCGCCGCGACCGGAACGTGGGCTCACTTTTGCAGACCCCGCAGAACCCCGGACCGACGGCCTGGAGACACGGAGCCTGCGCTGTGATTGCTTCGTGTGTCCCCAGTGAAAGGCCCTGGAGGGCCCAATGACAGGGGCCCTGGTTACACGGTGCCCGTGCTGTGATTGGTTCGTGCGCTTAAATCGAGAGGTAGCGTACAATGACCTGAAACTTTATTTAATTTGTTTGGCACTCGAACCTGTATCCTGGCCATGTTACCCTACTTGTATATAAACCTTCTTGCTTCTCCTTGTCGCCCTGGCCCCCCAATCCTGGTCCGATGGGGTGAGCCACAGAGACCGCGGAACCCGGCTACGACAAAGCCGGTAGCTGCCGGTTTTGCTCTTGCTGGGGCGTTCCACATTGCTGCAGCTGTGCAAGTCTACGCACAAAACAACCTGGGACCGCCAGCCATCCAGGGTGGTGATGACGACATAGATGGATATCTTTGTTGTGACGACTACCGCAGTAAAAAGCAAGGACGCAACCTGTAAATAAGCAATTTCGATCCTAATTGAATGCGTGGTGGTGTGTCATTCAGTGCGTACATTAAAAGACATCCTCGTGCTGCGCCCTGATGCAAGACTTGCGCAACTTAGTGAAAGATTCGCCAATTTTTTAACAGCGAACCTGCTGTTGCTGGCTGTAATATGTGCTGTGGGCGGCGTCATCAGAAAAATCGTTCGTAATTACTCCCATCGGTTACCGCGTGCGTGAGCACGCGCATCACGAGGAGCCCCAGATAGATCCACAAAATAAGCAACGCCTAAGAGTAACGACACTTAAACACGGCGGCAGCCATTTTGGGGCCTGACGCAAGGGTGGCCAGCTTCATACGCCCTACTGCGGTTGCAGTTGACAGGCCGCATTGGTCGGCGGCGCTTGGCAACCGTGACAGCTCACCTGTGTTCGCCGCGATAGCGTCAGACTCAGTTTTGCCATCGTAGCCTATTTAATGGCTCTGGGTTACGCTTGAGCCACTAATTACGCCACGCTTTTCAAGATGATGGTCTTTCTTGGGCTATCAAAACCAGAAATTTTGGTCTGTTTGCATGTCTGTCCGTCTTTGACTTGCTTCAGGCACATTGCCAAAGTGCCGCGAAGTATGCGCCATGGTCTTATATACTCATAGCAAAATCTAAATGTCTACGTCTGGTTTATATGTTCATACTTGTCAACATTGTTGAACAAGAAGAAGATGTTACGCAAATATAAGACAGGACACCAACACAAAAGTGGTATTGGCGTGTTATTTTATTAAAAGATTCATGGATGTTTCGTTTTTGCGAAATAAAATACTACATCTACCTGAGAAAAAAATAACACTATCGCCTGTTTCGCCCGCGCAACTATAGCTTCTGGCGGCATTTAAAGAATTTAAGGAGAGTGCGAAGCTGAGCGAGCCGGTAGGAATCCATTATTAAAAAAAAGCGCAAAGGACGGGACACGAGTGAAAACGGACACGGACGGGCGCTGACTGACGACTGAAGTTTAATGGCAAAACCAGAGACATATAAAGGCAAATACAATGCATGTTAAAAACAAGAATGACAACATCATGAAAAACTAAGATTGCTGTTCCGTGGTATCACCCACGGCAGTCACAACACCTAAATATTTAATCTCTTTAGCATGCAGAGCGATTAAGCGCATGCTAACGCAAGAGTCCCTCATTTTGTAGATAGTACACGCCTCCGAAATTTCACGTGAGCGCTGGTCCGGGTATCTGCTCACTATCGAAGTGTGTTCGAGCTTCGGTGAGCATTTATGCTTCTCGCAATGGATTGAGAGATTGCTCCCCTGAAACTTCTTGAGAGAGTTTGCATGCTCGCGCAGGCGGTCATTATTACAACGCCCTTTCTGCACTACGTACGACTTCTCGCAGGACCGAGGGACGTTGTACACAACACCTTTCCTGCATCCCGTGTAGGCATTTGTATGGCTTACCACACAGCGACCAAAACTTTCGTCACCGCTGTTCCCCTTTTGCAGAGCCGGGAAAGCTTTTTGGGGGCAGACAACACCACTCTTACGCCACACTTTCCTCCCGTTTTCGTCAGCTTGTGGAAAACACCATGCAGGTATGGAATGATGGCCCTTCCTTCTTTTTCTCTGTTCGGGTTTTTCTCCGGCCTACCCTCGCGGATTTCCTTTAGAAAAATTCTTGAAAGGCTCTTTACTAGACATTCTGGGAAGCCAGCCGTCTTTAGTCGCGATTCTTGCTATTTTAAGCTCTCTAGGACAAGATGGTGGCAACTTCTTTAGAGAGCATTCCGCGAGGCACCTTGAGCAATTCCGCGCTTGACCACCTTTGAATGAGCCGACGAGAACGTCAGTAGGCTTTTCGGCGAATGGGGGTGTTGTGCGTGAAGGTGGAGCTTTCGGTCCAAGAAACGAAGGTCTTAGTTTACCGGAAGTTTTCTCGTTAAAACAAGCCCGCTCAAGGCCGACTCGATGATGCCGCAAATACGGTCAACCTTTGGCTCAGACGTAACATCTTCCAGACACTCGTACATGACCAAGAAATCGTGGACGTACCTATAAACATTGGTGACGGGTGGCACGCCACTCGCCATTCAGCTTCCTTTCAAAATGGGCCAGGAGCAGGTCACTCAGCAACAGAGCCAGGCAGGATCCAATGCAAACGCCGCACATACAGATTCTCTTGAAATTCCACAAGTGAGGAGTCAAGGTAAAAGGCAAGTAGCTCCATCAATCGGCCAACATTTGTGCTGCAATGGTTCTGGCACCTCACAGATCCGTAGTAGTCAATGCTGGTGCTTACGACCTGGAGTATTTCAAGATGTGGCAGGGCGTAGAATAAATCCCTAATGTCAATTGAACATGCGCTCACGCCTACCGGCTCAGCCATTTTCAGGTACTCGGACACCTCAACAGGGCTCCGAACGAGAAAAGGATCATCAACGTTGAGCACCGACAAGGACCGTTGTAATTACGCACCCGAGCACCGCTACCAGGCTCCACGTTCAGTGACTATGGCCCTGAAAGGGCACTCTAGCTTGTGCATTTTTGCCGTGAAAAATGGCGTGAGGGTGAATGCCTTGCTGTTTTTTTACACATCTGTCGAGTCCCGTTAGTCGAGCGCTTTCACATAATCTCACGGTCTTTGTCCGCACCTTCCCTGGGATACGGCCTGTAACTCTGCGGAAGTTGTCTGCTATAGCGGTTTCAGCCTTGAGGCGATACGTGTCGGCTTTGAGAACTACAAATCCTCCCTCCTTTTCTGACTGCGTGAGCCGAAGTCCCTCCTCGAGAAGCACACGCGCCACTTTGTCAAAGACAGTGGCGTAACTAGCTGAGACGGCGCCCAGGGCAAATATATTTTCGCACTCGACATGATGATAATGACAGTAATTATGAATATGATAATATTTTAATTATTAACAACTGTTGTAGAAGCCCGAAGTACGGTGTTGCATAAAAAAAGGCTGGTCCACGTAGATATGTTTTGTTGCTTATTCCTCGTGTGGCACTGCATGCATCCTACCAAAATGATTATAGTAGAAGGGCAGGAAATTTTGTTACGCTCAAAGTTGGTTGTAGGTAGCTACGCACGTGAGAGGTCGACCCCTCGATTACCAGATGGTTGGTACATCGCCGCTCTTGACGGAGGTTGGAGGGGAGAAACTCTTCAACTTTTAAGGAGTGAGATGGTAGCTTGCTTCGAAGACAATCATATATTTGTAGACGTCCACCTTGGAAGCCCCAAGCACGCTCATAGATCATAAGCCTGTGGGCTTCTTGCCTTGTCAAACTCGTCTTAGGCTGAACAATCAGTTAGGATGCGGTTTCGCCTACGATGGAGAGAAAGGGTCCCATAACGATGCTAAAGCAAAACCGGTTTGCCGCCTAGAGTCTTTCCTGTTCAAGTCTGGAAATGGAGAAATAATAAGGGCAGACTTCCCCCTAGATGCCGGGGCCCGAGATAGAAGATAGCTTTTGAGCTAATGTTACTCATAGAAATTTACGGTTGTGGAAATACGTTATTACTAGGGGAGTTATGACTACAGGAGAACGGGAAACATCACATGGTTTTCTGATGGAGGAAAAAAGCGCGAACGCCCGTGTCTCCAAAATTTCCGTGCTAGTGAAAGATCCCCATGTGGCCAAAATTAACCTGGAGGCCACTACGGCGCCCCTCATCTCCTGTATAGCGTCGGTGGGTTAAACCTTATGATCAATCCAATCGATCAATAACGGGACATAACCCGCATAGGGAAGACAACTGCGCCACATTTTCGGAAACAATTAGCAACAAGCTGGTGCTAAGGTACCTTATTTGAATTTATAGAAGAGCTTCCCGTAGTTTGCCTTGCATCTTCTGCCGGTTTTGCCAGGAGCCCAGATACAAATATCGCGAGCATACGGAAGAGTGTTGGCGCCTTGTCGAGGCATTTTTATGACATCGGGGAGGCAGATAATAAACAGGACAGCAATGAAATCGTTAGGGGCGAGGACTTCAGGGAAGCGTTTTGGGCTCTGCGGCCGCATAGTATCGCCTTCGTTGGTTGTGATTTAGGCATACCGAACTTCCAAGTGGTCGCAGAGGGAGGTGTTCAGCCCCTTTACGAATGGGGTTTCCCATCGAAAAAAACATCGGCGCAGCGTGCACTACAGGCTCAAGGCTGGAAAAACAGCAGAGCCGGCGGCCCCTTACCCCTCGTAGGAGGAAACCTAGACCTCATTGACATTGTCTGCGATGTAGCAGAGCCAGCAATTCTCCCCTTCATGCTTTACCCTTTATCTCAGAAAGGTGATGATGATGATAATTAGAGTATTATGGCGCAAGGCCAACTGGGACTAATAGCACCAAATAAGAATGACACTGACTTCTTAAAGCAAAGCTGTATACATCTATTACACAATTGTTTCATTGCCGTGTGCGAAACCGCCGAGGTGCCAAGGCCTAAGACATCCAGCGCATGCGTCAGCGTAATCAGGCTTGCAGCATGGAGCTCAGAATGAGTTTGAGGAAACCAACAAAAGGAAGCATCGAAATACATTATTGGCGATAATGCACTTGCGAATAATTGGACCTCCCACCATGTGTTCCTAGAAAAGGGTATACTAGCAGATTATATATGTAGACTAGGCAGGATTAGTGTAACTAAATGGAGAAGCTCTTGGCCGAGGCGCCGAGCGCATCCCTCAGGCTAGGCAGGACACAGCATCTGCGGCCAAAGATGCCGCTCATAGCGTGAGTATCTTAAGTAATACTGTACTGCCGCTGAGGCACGCAAGTCAGCAGCGGCGCCCGTTTTGACGTTTATCAATGTTTCGATATTAGGGCATTTACGGCCTCGCCGTTAACCTCGACCTGGTCGTTTGTTAAAAACACTACCAAAAATGCAGCAAAACGGCATCTTTGTACATACATCTGGTCGTGAAATGCCGTTACATGATTTATATTTTATTGGCATTTGGATCGACGTCAGTACTGCGCAGCCGCAGAATAGGGAGGACAAGCTGAGCCAACCAAAGTAGATTGACTAAAACGCATAAAGAACAAAATAATAGGTCGAATAAAGTCGTTAGACTAATCCATAAACAACATCCTGCCTCGCCGTGTATTAAAGCTGCAGCCCCTATTTTTAAATACAATGAGCTCACTGAAAGCGTTTATTTCTGTTTATTTCTGTTTACTTTATGTGTTCAACCATTTGGAAACTTTGTGTTTTAGGAAAACCTCTATAAATTCTTCACGGATGAGCTTTCTTCATTCACCACTTTTGTGGCGTCACGAAGCCTGGTACACGAAAGTGTACGGTGCGTCGTCACTTGTTTTCACGTTTCTGGTACCTCATTTCTTATTAAACAACTGCTACTTGCCAGAAGGGTGTATTTAGATTTTTTAGCACCGTAATGCATCCAATATGGCGAACTTGTTGCCGCCCTTTAGTTTCTCTTCAAACATTTCTGCCTCACCTTCCCTTACGTAAGCATCCGTTCATTCCAACAAAGTGCCAAGCAACGTTATACTCATCTACGTCAAGTTTCTGGTAGCTGTTGATTGAAGTTAGCCATGAAGGCACAACATTCGGCTTAACACTGAACACCCCCATACGCAGTGGAGACGTCCGGTGTGCCAATACGTTGGTAGATTTACATCAGTTGTGAAATGCCGGGCCGCACGTGGATCCTTTATGTGGCCGCCGCATTGCAGAGAGCACGTAGTTTAGAAGGAACGTTAGGGCATCCTAATTTGCATCAACCGTGATAGCTGTGCTCAAAACGTTTACCCGTATAAGGTAATTTTTCTAGATTTATCAGCGTCATTGCATTCCTGTCGCTAGATTTGCTGTCCCCTACTCGCGGATTTTCGTCGCGTCCTTTCTGTTCCATACTGTTTTTCCACCATGCGGGGGCTGCACACTCGACCGTACAATGCGTATAAGTATGGACGGAGTAATGGGGCAAGTCGAGATATCCCGCAAAAGAAACGGCGGGTGTTCTTCGGCAGGCGCAGAGCTTCGCTGCGACTATTTCTACTGGCAGAGTTAAAGGAAAAGAAAGGCACTAGGATTACGTATCTCGGCATGGAGCTCACCTGCATATATTTCTGTGCGTTGACTGGTGTAGAGAGGAAGACAACGATACAGGAGAATGCAAGAAAGAAAAGCGAAAGAGAAGAAAAGAAAGATGGAAGGCTAAGTTAGCCAAACCTATTGCAGACCATTTGGTTCGGCATAAGTTCAAACGTTTATAGGCGCAACATACGCGTACGCAAGAAAATGTTAACGCCCTTTTCTGGAAGAAGGGATGTCGCAAGGAAAGATACGCGAAACTTCCTCCGTTACAATCGCCAATTGCACAATCCAATCTACTACAACTCTGAGCTAACCGAAGGTGATGTTAGGATTTTTTTATTTATTAGTATTATTAGATTTTGATTGGGTCCTATGAATTGGCCAATGCGGTTAAATCTGCGTTGGACCTAGCGCAGCGTTGCATTTCGGACTTTGTGGACTTTTCTTATGCATTGCAGAAAGCTTCTCGTTTCATCATTTCAGCCATCACGGGCTCTTCAATGGTGTAAGTTTGGCTGTCCTGCAGTGCGTGTTAGCGTCACATCGCCGTCAGTGAGGCCTAGAAATATTCGCTTTAACTAACAAAACAGCGAGGCCCGAAGTGCAGCATATACCTCACTGCAACAAAGTACAAGGGAATTTTCTGGACTACGTCACAGTTTCCGCCCACAGTCCAGAACAATACACTGAAAGTATTTAACAGACTGCTTGTCTGTAAGGTTGCAGTAAACAAAAAACAAAAAACAAACAACTACAACAAAATAGCGGTAACGAAAGAAGAACAAGAACAGTTGAAATAAATGTCGGGGCTTTATACTATGCTACCATGAAAAATATTTCAAATGGTTCGCGGAAAGCTTCGCGGGCAGCTTTGTTGCCAATGGCATCAATGGAGCGGGGCGACGCCGAATAAATGAATTACTGTTTTTCCATAGATGCATGCAATGCTTCAATAATGAGTCGCCATTGTGACGTTCACAATGGTGCTGTAAGAGCGAAGGTTGATGGTCTACATACGTGAATGCGTTTATGGCGCCAAGACTGAAGAACGACTGCACGCCGTATTTCTGGAGGTTTTAATAAAAGGTGATGTTTAATATGTGTGATACTGGAAGAGCGGCAGAAATTGCAAGAATTGAAACGAGACGCTTGCTTTAAACAGCCCCTGGCAAGATACTAATATATGCTGGGAAAGAGGCTGTATAGGAGAGACAAATTTTAAAGGCGGACGAACAATTTTGAGATATTCTTGTTTGCGAACGTCGCCTGGCGCGTTTCGTCGGTTCCAATGTAAGTATACTAGGGTTCTCGGTGCGTCGGCGTTTGCACAGAGTATGTCACAAATTACCTTTCGTCCGCCTTACAGGGGCTAAGATAGGTGAGAACATCAGGCAGCCTTGCAACGTCAATCAGTATCTCTATCACAAACGAGCCAGCATTGTTTGTTTTTCTGGAAGGCCATTTCTATAAAAACGACATCTGGTGTCTGGAAATCAAGTACCATGTACCAGAAGAAGCTTCCTGACGGCATCCTTGTCCGGATCACACTGCCGGCTCCGAGACCAAGGGGAAATGACGACCTTAAAGACGTCGTCCCGTTTGTCTTTCTTGTCCAAGTTTTGCTTTTACGCTGTTTCCCATTATGTCCTCATCCATTACGGTGTGAAAATGTGGCAGACGACAATAGCAACAGAACAACCTTAGCCCCCGTCGGGAATCGCACTGTGCTCCACGCTCCTCGTCTGTGCGATGGGATAGCTGGCGCAACTCGAGCGGCCCTGCAGCGCGCCTTCATCATGCGCCTTGCCATGCCCACTACGGCCAACGCACATATTGTGTCTGCAACGGTCTGGTCCGATTAGAGTGCTGGGTTTCAAAGTCACTGTCACCACGCCGGTGTTAGTTAGATACAGCGCACAAGCTGAACTGCCGGCCATCTGTACCTATCACTACGCAGCTCTCCATGAAGTCCTAACGAGGATCTTTTTGCATTCCCAAGTGTGCACGTACCGAGAAACACCGTATCGGGCCTGAGTCTGTGCAATGTGAAAATCACCCGCCCATCAGCGGTCATTCACCGCAAGGTTCTAATATTCCGGGCATCGGGTAACGGTTCACACTCCACTGGGGCCAGTACACTGCAGCATCCTTGAGAATGAGAATGTGAACCAACTAGCGCATGCACCTACACTCTCTGTACAATCTCGGATCCCCTCTCCAGTCATAACGTTGGCGTGCTTGCCCGTCGCTCCAAAAGAAGGCTATCCCACGGCTGAACGGCCGCTAAGACCAGACTGCCGGACAGCTTGCCACGCGCTGATGGCCAACCCGCGGCACATCCTTGCAGTTTCTTCCCGTAAGATCAATCGGCTTGGAACTGTAACCACACAACCAATTCAGACGGGAAACCTGCTCACACCGTTTTTGCTTCACCGATTACATCGTCGTGGGGCCCTCCCCGTCTCTCGAGCACGTGCAACACTTGCCATACCAGGGAATACCTACAGCATCTAGTGTGGGACTGCCACAGGTATAGTATTCCTCGGTACCGTGTCTTTTGCAACGTGCTGCTTGGACCGTGGCCCACTTCTGTCTGGTTGTGGTACTTTCTGCCACCTGGGATGCCTGCTGGGTGCGCTACCAACTTTTGGCGCGCCCTGCTGCTTTTGTATTCGACTCCGCTGCACCAGTTGTGGGTGCCCGGATTTGCGGTGATGCACAACGTACTACGACGGCTCCTACTCCGGGCGACTACAGTGTTGCCTCCAGCCCACTGACGCAGTACATGATGGCATAAGTATTCATTCCCACTTTCCCATTGCCTACCAAACCCCCTACGCTAATAAACGGCATTGCCAAAGTGTGACGAAGTAGAATAAACGTTATCAATCAATCAACCAATCAATCAATGAATGAATCGGCGCTCTCTGCCGGCGCTTTGTTGTCACCTACAAAAGACGGGAAAACCAAAGACACGAGCGGCACGTGCTTGGGGCGCCAACGCAGCATAGCAGTTCAAAAGTAAAATCCCGCTAGGCTAATACTCAGTCTCAGGCGCTGCGCTGCTACTGTGCGACTCCCGACACGTAGTCTCTCATCGACTCCCGACACGTAGTTTCCCATCTATCGTTCTTTGATTTGTATAGCTTCGTATATTCCAGAGCGGAGCGATTAACGCGAAACGTTTGATGATATGTTCCATCTTTGGGCAAAGCACGTAACCTTCGTATTCTGCAAAAAGACCGATTTTCGTGTTGTTGTAGTTTCCTTGACAAGAAAATGGTTGCCGCTGTAAAGAGCAAACAAAAATTATGACGGATGCTACGGGATTTGCCACCGCATCATCACGTTTGGGCAGAGATGTGGGCTGTTCGTGTGCGATCTGTGCGAGTATAACAAAAGTTGCACTGTTAGTTTCTTTGTTGTGCATACACACTCGAGAGATTGGCAAGGAATCAGGAGCATTGAGTAGCAACTCTACCCTTTTAAAGAAGTCGGAAAACCATGAATTGGGAACTTCGAATTTGTAACGTAGTGCATGCGTCGTGGCACTTCAACTTGTTTGTACGTGAGTGGAATAGGTATACACCAGCCGCGCAGTACATTTACTCTAGGGAAACTGTGGCGTCTACCAGTATGCTTGATTTCTTTTCATTTCATTTCATTTCATTTATTTCATTTCATTTATTTACGCTCAATGCAGAAGGCGTTACAGAGAGGAGTGGTGGAAAAACAAAATAACAATCTGAACAAACAAATGGAGCATTTTTAAAAAGGGTAGGCGTTTATGGTACTCTTGAAGTTCGCAGGGTCAGTGGTTGATGTGTTGTAAGAGGGAAGGTGGTTCCAGTCCGAGCTTGTTGTGGGCACGAATGAATTAAAATGAAGATTTGTACGGCTGCTTGGGATTCCAACTTTGAAGTGGTGATCGCTGCGGGTTGAAATGTAGGATGGCGGTAAAGAAAAGAGTTACTCAGTGAGGGCATGGTATGGAACAACTTGTGGAAGACGCACAGGTGCGAGATTTGCGGCGAAGTGATAGGCTAGGTAGATTTAAAGTCGACTTCATATGAGTTACGCTTGCTGTACGGGAATAGCTTGACAAAATGGAGCAAACGGCGCGATTTTGAATTGCTTCGAGGCTACTGCTATGAATGTTTACGCGTGGATCCCATATAGATGATGAATATTCGAGCTTAGGTCGCACTAATGTTCTATAGAGAAGAAGTTTCAGTTTATGGCGTAATTGGCTTCGTCAGACGAAGAAAGGGAACCGAAAAAGGCGCGTAGATGACGTAGCAGAAAAAGAGCTGGTAAAAGTATATCGCGCCGAAATACACAAAAAACAAAGCGGCGTAAGAGGCTCAACTACAATGTAGTAGTAAACGAATTTGCAATATATGCTTGTAGGATTACGCCATGGAAGTGCTCAGCAGATTTATGTTACTCGAGAGAGATAGAGAGAAAAGAAGGATGGAAAGGCCGGGAGGTAAACCAGGTGTAGAGCCCGGTTTCCTTCCCTGCACTGGGGATTGTGGTTCAAAAAATACCAGCGAGGGCGGGAGCAGAGGAAGAAATAGAAGTGGGAAGGCGCACTCTCTAGTCCCGTTTTGTGCAGTACAGTCTCGATGGTGGAGACCGATGACCTAGGATAGTCTCTACTGTAAGTGGTCGACTGTCCAATCTTCTGAACGCGGTGGAAAGCACGCTCCTTCTCGAAGAGTATTCAGAACAGCGGCACAGAACATGCTCTATCGTCTCCTCCGCCCACAGCCTAACAGTAGGCACTGCTGGCGATCCCGATGAGAAAGGAGTAGGCTTTCGTGAAGGTCACTCCCCACCACAGTCTACAAAGTAAACTCGACCGGGGTCGAGACAACCCAAACGGAAGACGGCGCTGAAGAAGAGGATCTTGAGCATACAGATGGGGATTCGAAGAGTCCGGTGTGTTCTATTGCTTCGTGGTCATTCTGCGAGCAAAGGAGCGAAGCGACCTCCCGGCATCCGTCCTTGAAAACGGAAGCAGGATGGTGCGTTTGCTGTCGTGGCCTGTACAAGCAGCTTCTCCCCCCAAGATGTTGCCGATGATTCCGCAGGGACCTGGGAGCCACTGGAATATTATGCCATGGCCGTTTGTGATGGCTCAATGGTATTTTTCTCTAATCTCTGTCACCAATTGGTGGAGGGGGCCGTAGCGCAGGGCTGCTTGTAAGCTTTGTAAAGCAGCATTAGAGTTCGAGGAAATAGCCTAGTTTTGAGGAGTAGCTCTGATAACGTGATGAAGTGCCTCACGAATGGCTGAGAGTTGTGTGGCTGTCGAGGTCGTAATAAGGGCCACACGGAATCGAGTGGTGGCACAATCGGCTGGAACAACCACCGCACCTACCGAACTGGATGACCATACTGACCGATTCGTATATACATGTTTCCGGTCGTTGTAGCGGTCATGCAGCAACATCATTGTAAGCTGTTGTAGGGCCAAGGATGGCAAGGCGGCCGTTTCTATATTCACGGAACGCTGAGAGGGACCTCAGGCTGAGCCAGACACCACAACGGCGAGGACGACGTAACAGCAGGAGCATACCTCGACGGGATTTCAGCCCTCTGCAACGTAACAATGTCTGAAAACGTAGATCGTGGTCGGTTATAAGGAAACTGCACCAGATGGTGAGATGGCAGCCTCGTGAGAAGCCTGATGTACAGGCGTAACGTTTCAGTAGCCACATCCGTTGCTATTAGGTATTTCTGAGCGATGCAGATGGTTACCACTGTTGATGCACAACGCGGCAAACCAAGACACGTGAAGGTTTGTGGAGCAGCTATTGGAAATTGCGGGAAAGCTGTAACGCAAGACTCCTAAAAAAGTGCGGAGTACAGCTGCATCATTCCCCTTACCGATGTTCCCAAAGACTTTACAGCAAGAAATCTCAATACGTGGGCAATGGCGGTGAGTTTCTTCTTAAGGACAGTCACATGTGCGCTCCATGAAATGTCTCTATCGGTGATAATGCCGATGAATTTATGATGCCTGGAATAGGAAACCGTCAAGATCATGTTACTCGAGGAATTTTTTTGCCCGCCATAGGCACCGGTCTAGGCACCGCTATAGGCACCCAGCGCCACTTTCGGTAGATACGTGCAGCAATACGTGCAAAAATACACTTCACTAGGTGTAACATCCAGCATGTTGGTTACTGGAGCGCATTTCTTCCTCGCCGCAGCTGGTGAATCATCATACTAGCCCTCTTTGGTTTAAAATAATTGCGGTTTCTGCATTATTGTGCCACACAATGGAGGAGAAGAAAGACGGATTTGTTTGGTTGAGCTGCGAAGGGCATGGACGGTCGAAATGAATGTGCGTGACGCCCCGAGCGGAAACGCATGTGCGGGGTAGCTCACGTCTCTTCTCACTAGCTCGCACAACTTAACCGTGATCTGAGGGCTTTGGTTCAACAGAAGAAGCAGTACTTCATTTTTTTGCCCCTAAATAGGATGTTTCGTTTGCAAATTGCATATGATATGTTGCGTGACTTTTGTGCCCGATTAAGCGATTCATGTGAGTGCACTTGTCGAAAAACGGTGACGGCTGTGCTGCTGACTGCGTAACATGGGCGTTAAATAGTGGTCTTATCCGATATAGTACTTGACATATGCAAAGTATGAAATTCACACTTGTTTCTGTGCATGGCCAGAGATGACGTTAATGAATAGAACGCATCATCGAATGCGACGTCTGGAGATCTGAAAATTTAGTGGTGATGTTGAATTAATTACTTTAATTACAACAATGGTAATATTACAAGCGTGGGTATCAGGCACACTTAGTGACCTACTTTTCATATATCGGTCCTTTTCTGCCGGGGCACCCTACGGCTGATATCAGACTCTCTAGCATTACGCAAGAAAACAATACATAGCCTTCTGTCCATGTTGGGCCCTGAACAAATAAAATTTATGGGTTTCAATTTCCAATCAAGCATGCCAGCTATGAAAACACGTTACGCAAAAAAGGTACTCTCCACGAGAAGGCTATCAAAGAACTTTGATTTGGATGAGATGGTCGAAGGGTGGGGTTGGCAGGGGGCCAGGAGTAAGCAGAATACCCAATAAGAATATTGGAATCATTTCAGTATTTTCATACCAGATGATGTTTTGTGCTCCAAACTAATGGCTTGGGCATGACAAAGTTTGTAGAAAATAATTCTATCGCTTTTGTTGCCTTCAATTTGCAGCACAAGCGTTTATGAACAACAAGAAAATAGTTGGAATTCGAACATTTGGTCCTCGCTTTTGCGTATTTCAAACTTTTATTCAAGCCGATGTTATCCGTATTTTCTTAGGCGTTCAGTGGATTAGACAAAAGTCTTGCATAGTTTGCTTTTATGGTTTTGCGTATTTCAAAATTCTTTTGAGGCCGCAGTTATCCGTATATTTCTTAGCCGTTCAGTGGATTAGAGAATGCTTTTGCATAGTTGGTTTTCCACAAAAAGTCAATTACGCGTTATGGCACTCAACAGCTGAATAAGCAATGAGGAACTTCAAAGGTTCAAGAGTTTTCACCACATCTGGTTGTCTGTGTGAAATACGATGATAACTACGTGAAACAATAAACCAACGTTATTGTGTAACCTCGAGGTGATAAACTAAGCTGTGATCAGTGCGCTTGAGCAAACATATCGTTGTGGACAACTTTACTGCGTACTTGTACTTATTTACAGATTCTACCCAACCTTCCACTTATGTGCTTGTATTTCACAGCACCAGTAATCCGCTCACTATCTCTGCTTTTAAAATGCAGTAACCAGTGCAGTAACCATGGCTTCCTACCAGCCAAAACAACCGACTGCAGGAAAACGCAAGGCCATGAATGCAACACCTGCACAGTTAGCCAGCCTAGGTCTCGGCAGGAAGGCGATATTATTCCCTCAGCACCGTCTTATTTGGAGGTTTACACCGTCTACAAATTTCTTTCTGTATAGCTGCAGTATTTTGTAGCGCTAATAAAGTCACGCCAGACGCCTTTGCCAGGCACATAGGAGGGCGATGCAGGCGGTCGTTGCGGCCCGTCCGACCCGCTACCGGCTGGCGCCGCGATCATCAAGAAAACGCCAGTGTCCTGAGCATACAGGGCCAGAACTGTGGATACTCAAGGGTGAATTAAACAACGTTTTGTAAAGAGTAGAGCACACTGCTTCAGTGCTGCGCCAGCCCTGTTAGGCCATGCGGAAACAATGAGGGAATCAATGACAGCGCAAGCAAAGAGGATCGACCCCAACAAATATCATCCTGTACTATGAATCCTGGTCTGAGCACAATATAGTCCAGAACAGTGCTACACACGCCCGCAATTGGGCATTGTGCAACGCTTTGTCTGATTGTGAAGTGCTACCCCACATACTAAGTATTTGGAACAGCCTGTGCTGGCACATGCAAGCAGGGGGGGGGGGCGGTTCTCTTCACCCCAATAATGGAATTTTCCATTCAAAGAAACGGGCCACCATGCCACAATGGTTGCCCGTGGCCACCAATGTGGCATGGAACTCTCCGTCTTACGGGGAAAGGGGGAAACTTTCTGTCTTACTGGGAAACAGGATAGAGTTCCATAGAAGACTAGCAATCCCGCTGCCACACGTGGCGACGGAGCCTCGGTCCTTTAGCTCCTCCTCGCCGTCCATATTCTGAGCATTTACGTCGTAGAATATAAGTAGAGAAGCAGAGGAACACCTCACGCTGGTGCTTCTGCCTTTTGTTCATTTGCAAACACATTCAACAAGCATCCAAGTCCTACAACACAAGGCGAGATCAAGGGCCCCTCTTCCACTCACCGTCGTGAGCACAGAGGGTGCGGAGGGGGGTAACCGTCGAGAGAGAGCATTGAACACTTGAAATATATTGTCGTCTTGAGACACTTAGACTTGCCGTGCCCCGACACAGTCATATTCATAGCCACAGTACAGAAAACTTTGCGTTGCGCCGAAGTTCTTACGGTGTATTCCTGAAGAACATAGCATGACATCCCTGTGTTTGTAGTCGTTACGTCGCAAATAAACGCCTTAAAGGCCCTCTATGTTGTATCCTTAGCCTTCACGTTTCGCTTTGTATATACTTCGTCCATTGTTCTCATCAGGTACTGCATAGAGTGCGCATAGTGTGAGGCTGCCCTTCGTATTTCTTAGGTTCTGGTTTCTATTGTCTAATTTCCAGTCGTTATACTATCTCTTTATATTCATACTATCATTATTTTCTGTTTGAAAGAAGAACAGCCTATAAATGCAAAACAAGGCCACTCAATGCACTCATAATAGAAGCGGCACGTGCAGTGTGACACCATGTCATCGAGGGCACCTGGAGATGCAGCATTTCGTAATACTGCTGAAGACTCCCGTAAAGATTGTAGAGTGCGTCACCGACAGCTTTTTCTACTTGCCACAATGTGGCTCCAAGAGGAGAAGAGAGGCACCATAAAGATTTTGAATGATCAGCACATTGCGATGCAACTGTATCAGGACACTGCCACAATTGTAGCTATTATTGTGCGGACGAGAAACTTCGGGGAATATCATTCGTTGTTGTTGCTTCGTGCAGGAGATTAGAAGTAAAAGTTTTTATTTGAATCGCGCCTACACAGGAAACCGTCTCAGTAGCATTCAATAATGCATGCGTTACATGGCCCTATGTGCGTAGATTCCGCTTTTCCCAATGTACGGAGTAGAGCGGTGTGAGACCCCGAACGTTTCTATCATCGTGGCAAAAGCATTTCGGAACATTTGCCAAACGCGACGAAGATTGGCGTTTTAACTACGAAAGTGCATGCATTCAGTCAATCAATCCAGAAGTAAACCAATGGTTTATTAACCATAAACCAATGGCGCGCTGCTATGAAGACGTTAATACGTTCGTGTCGTGCAAACATGTGTTCTGGTAACCACCATGAATGGAAATCTCTATGTGTGAAGCGGAGCCGATCAGTTGTACCCACGTTTTTGTTGCAAGTAACGGTAACATCAGCAACCATTCCGGCTGCTACGGAACTAAAATATAACCAAACCTCTGTGTCGTTATATCTCGTGCAATCAATGAGGTTCCCTCGGTTTTTCACTTGGTCCTGTTTAGTGAGCTGACTGAAGTGCAACGGTAGCGGTATGTATTTTGGGAGTGACACTTCAATGGGAAGGGCAGCAAAACCTGCTTTACAGATTTCTCATGTCCACGAATTACATTGGGAGAGTAAAAAGGTAGCCTAAGCACTTCCCCACTGAAACCAGAGAGTTTGCCCGGTCGGTAATACTTCTTGCGCAAATTTCGAAAGACGCGATTGGCAGTGGGCTGAAGCCATAATGGAATAAGGCAGAGGTGTTGAGTCTGTCTGGCCTGCCCAAGGAGGACCATCTTGTTCGAGGTGCTTGTTCAATGGCCCGGGAATGTTACTGAGATGGCACATGAGGCAGTGGTCAGGCGCTTCCTAGCAACAACAAAAGAAAATGCAGCTCAGTTTGTTGTGTCAGTGGTCTAGTGCTGATGCTCTATACGGCTTCTGGTGGTGAGCAAACCAAGTGGGCAATGATGCACATTAGGTAACAAGCGACCGTACCAGTAAGCGTCTGTTGGATTGCCCGAGAAATGTATGAACCGGTGCGGAGACTCAGTTTTGGGAAGGCACCAAGGCATCCCATAGGACCCATGTTTAGAGAGCTTGTGTGGGGAGTCCGTAGCATATTACAGCCGCCATGGCAGCGCAGAAGTAAAGGCGCGTATTGAAGCATCAGCCTTGAGGACACGCGCCAGCACCAAGCAAACGGGTGTGCTATGAATACCTTACTCTTACTCACACGCGGCACCATGCCATGAGCATCATTATTAAGTGAAACACTCCCACAGTTTTTATATATGCCGTCAAAGAAACCTACCCCCGCGAGCCTCTTATTGCACTTTCTGGCTAACAAGGTGGCCCTGTATTGTTTTTATTTTGATTTTTTTACATCACAGCAGAAGTCCACTCTATTTGCTATCAGCGAATTACACGCTTTTCCGTATAGCGAGGATGATAAAGAACAATTTATCTTAAATTCAATTCGAAGACACCATGATACCAGGCTTTCCAATTTTCTTATAAAAGCATGCAAACATGCTTTCGATTTTAAATAATTTCCGTAGCGTGGTTAGTTGGGCCAACAAAACAAGTGGAGCCGTTGTTATATCCCCTTACCTGAAAATGTCCTCTCTCGCTCAATCTCTGCATGCACAAACATTGTTGCCATAAAAAGTGGCTGTAAGAATTACGTATAAAAAAATTTGTCAGATGGATGCATGAAAGTAGTTGTTATAGATGGATTCAGGGTTCCGCAAGGCTGGAAATACCTTAATTGAGGAATTACAACCTTCCAGCGTGCACATCATTGGAACCAGGTGCGGTACACCCTTTTCCTTTCTACAATCATGTCTTTTATTTCTTTTTTAGAGATCCCCAAGGGACGACATAAAGAAAGGATTACTCAGTACAAGCCCTGCCCTGTACAGTTAACCTCTTTTTCATGTCCATTCGCGCGGTTTAAAACATGAATCCCGAACAACTTGCTTACATTTCCCTGTTGTTTCCATCTTTCCCGTATCCTTATACAGCCCAGCGCACACAAACGTGTGAGTGAAGAAACTTGTCTACAATGTGTCACCTGTTTCGGTTTCGGTGTCACTAGCCTGGGTAGTCACTTTGAACGCTTCGATACCTTGTTGGTTTGGTAGTTAGCTCAATTGGCCCACAGAGTCCGAAAAAACGCACAATAAAAACTGCAGGGAAAAACATTAGCCGTGGCTTAGCTCGGCTATGCCAGGATATGCGTACCGTCAGCTATAGTTCAGCTGGTTATTCTTAACTTCCCTGGTTGTCTGGGATTAGCGTGATTATCACGCTTACTGCTGCTGCAATGACACACACCCAGCATACGCATTATGTGACATGTATATGTATCAAGCCGCTCCAGCACAGCGTCACCAATCGCACCAGAGCAAAACTGGTTCCACAGGCGCACGGTAGTGTTGCTGTGACGCACGAGCCACCGGTTCCTTACCCGGCCACCCCTCGCATGATCATCGAGTGGACTGGGCCGCAACGTGCGGAAGGGAGGTCGGCGAAGGCGCTGGGCGCGTGGGGTGTGAGAGAGACGCCGGGCAGCGAGCAACTTTCTGTGCACCGTATGACGTCACTGCTCCTCGCGCATGCGGAGCACGGCTCTCCAGGAGCCACGCGAAACTGCTCAACCTCGCCCAGTGTAGCTCACGCTACAATACGTATTCTAGTTCTCAATATTAAAGACGCCGTCCCAGCTGGCGCGATCATGTCAGCCAGTTCCAAGATGCAAACTAATATTTGTTCTGAATATTCATGTATTTTCTGGATAACAAGCTAAGGCGCTAATTGTACGACTTGAAAAAAAAAACACGAGCGGCTAAAAAATACACCCGTTTCCTTCGTATGCGTTCCCTCATAACGCTTAGAAAATGCACCCACACATTTGTGTCGGCTGAGCTTTCGTCGTCACAAAAATTTTGCTGGCCGGTACAGGGTGGCGGGGTCGGGCGTTTAAGCGCTAGCGACAAATTGTTATTGCTTTCTTGGTGTCTACATCCAGGTTTTGTTGCATCCAGGTTTACACAACATGCAGGTGTTGAGAAGGGGACTCGTGGAAATGAAACAGAAATGAAGCTCAAATGCTGCACATCAGTGATGGTAACCTCAACCTTCATGAATTTATTTCACAGCAAAAAATGGCGAGTTGCGCCTTCTGTTCTCACACGGCGTAGGCACTACACATCACTCCAAAGAGGCGACGCCACCTACCCTCGCATTAACAAACGCAACTTAATTATCACTTCGGCCTTTTGACACTTTTCAGCACCTAAACTCGTTTCAAGAGGCAAACTGGTGCTGAAAGGTTGCCTTTTTGAGAAATTTATGCTCTTTACCGCACTCAAGATTGTTGGAAAGGTGCTAGCTGGGATACTGCACCAGACGACAACTTTCTTTTTTCTCGCCAGCGGCCACGGCATTTAAAATTGTGCGCTTTTCTTTCAAGCAAACAGCTTTTCGTTTTCTAGCGGCAGCACTCATCTGCGACGAACCGATACCAAAGGGGTAAGCGTAGAGGCGCGGCTACATGCCGACAGTAAGGCCTAGCGCCTTAAGTCTGGAACGGAAACCTCGCTCACACGTGGAAACGCACGGTTGTTCGCGGTGCGGGCGAGAAAAAGAATGTGAAGGGTAGACACGCTTGCTAGCTGGGTCGGTGTCATGCTACAAAAGCAAAACCACGAGTGAGTGCTAAGTTAGCCACGGGATGGTGGGTGCCCTCCGTTCATCATCATCATCATCATCATCATTATCATCATCATCATTGTCGTCGTCTTCGCCGTCATCGTCACAAAGAATTCCATGTTTAGGCGATGCCAGACGATTTCATTGGTACTGACTTCTTATGGAACTGCTCGTTCTGGGTAAATTACTTTTCTCCCGTCGATGTTTGAGTAAAAGTGCAAAACACAATGATTGATCAGCTCACTGACTTCGTTATATCCAGGTTTACGGATCCGACGTTTGGTTACATAGAGATCACAAACACAGGGGCATCAATTCGGGTGGCAATGGGGAATTAAAAAAAACTTCTTTAATCTAGAAATTCGTTGCATAGAGATTTGTTAGATCCAGGTTTAACTGTACTTGTTAGCGCCATGGGCGCAGAAATGGTTTTTTTCGGTATAGTTAACAGACATCTATTTCTTGAACTATGACGGGATACTTTTATTACAAACCACTTTACAGCCGCCGAGAAAGACTGTGTTGTTTTTGCCTTTTCACATTTGATCAATCATTAAAATGGATTTAAGAACGTCTCTTAATTCCAGCTTACAAGTTATGATTTATTTTTTTATCTCTTAGTAGGTCTTTTACACGCCACGATATAAAAAAAATTGTAAGTTTTTTTTTTCTTATTAGGGCTGCTGCGGAATTCTCAAAGCATGTAAGAAACCGCAATAACCTTTTCATCCTACTCTAGTTTTTCTGCACTAGGTATTTTGTAAATTGATAATATATATCTTCTGCTATCACCTGGTGACGAAAGTTATTTGTTCAAAATGTATACGCACGAAGTTCTCGAAGGTGTTACTTTGTAAAGTTGTGCAGAGGTTCGGCAATATCGGTAAGAGGATCTGCTTACATGGTGGTATTACACAGGGGGAAAAATCACACTCCCCACCGCTAAAGAGTATGCCACCGCTCCTGCTTTCGACTGTGGAGATGGCCTAAGAATTGTTCTCCGGAAAGAGGGTTGCTCTGGCTACGTTCTTGTCTATGTGCAGACCAGGGGAGCGCAGCACAACAGCGCAAAAACATATGCAATGCACCTGCGATGATACACCCCAACTAAAACCCGTTGTTTAGGTTGACAGTAAGCAAAAACAAAGGCAAAATTCTTTCTTCTCGCGTTTTTGCTGAGGCTCCTTTACCCATTAATTGACCCAATGGGACAGATTAATTGGCCCAATGGGACAGATAGAAGCTTCCATCAAGGTTGCCTGATTTTGAAATATCAAACTTCCCTATAAAATATAGCGCAACCATTCTAGCCTAAGCTATTTTTGTCGCTGAGTCACATCACCTTTTTCATCATCGTGCCTAAGCAAGGCTAAGCTGGCTGGAGCGCGTCGAGTTTGGTGTCCTACGCGAAAAGAATCGGCACAAAATTTGGCACAAATTGTACAAGTTTCTACGATACATGAAAACCGCGACCTCCCGATTCTACGTCTGCTAGAGAAACGGCTAGTTACTTCTGAGATGGCCGCATGCGGACATGGGTTTTAATTACGATAGCCTTCCTTTGGCTACTAATACACGACAATTTGGTTCGTCTGTCTGTCCTTCCGTTCGCCCCTCAATTCAGGCATCCGTCCAAAAGTAGAAAGAAACCTTGAACGGGAAATTATTACAGCCAATACCTTCCGGAGCCACTACATCTTTGAGCGCACTTCATACTTGCCGCTATTGTTCAGGCGGAAGAAAAATTCGTCCACCTTTGCCATTGAGCTGCGAACACAGTTAACAGCGGAGCAGGTGGCCTTTCCAGCGTTTCATTGCACATCACTTCCGAGGACGACCACCAAAGCAACATTTCACTTGCGCAGACGACGGAACTATTGTCCTTTGTGCTACTGCGACTGTATACCATGTGAACCGGCAGGAATGGCGAGCAATGAATTGTGCGCCTGTACGAGCGCGTCTTAGCCTGTGTGACCCAACACAGAGAGAAAAAAACTTGTCGAAGGAGCCCTACAAAAATGCCAGCACAATTGGTCCTAGTTGGCAGCACAGGCTCGCTTAGGGAAACGATACCGACACCAAAACCAGCATCACAGTCGTACAAAGCAATATCAATGGTGTTTTTGTTGATGGGAACCGCTTTTGCCCGTAATACGTTTGGTGACTTGTGGTAAATTGGGTTTGTTTTTTTGCCCGATACCATTTCATCGTTACTCAAATGTTGGTGTGACGGTAACGGGGCACAAAGGAATGGGGAGGGAAATGGGGAATGAAGACACCGGGCAGGATAATAACTACATGAGCACATAACAACGTGAACCCATCAAAACAATATTTTACGATGCTTCACTGCCATCATCCCCTGCCGCCTACCGATGCCGTGTTGGCACGCAAGTTGCCACAGTCAAGTCGCTGGTGCTACGTTGGTTGCAATCTTTGGTCACCGCATTGTCGTTGTCTTCCGGTATATGCGGGGAGTTAAGGAAATCTGAGAATTCTCTGTCCTCTCCCCTTTTGATCAAGGAACCGGTGCCAAAGCATTGCCATTCTTGTGAGGGGAGGTTCGGACCACTCGCGTTAGGAAAAAAAGGAGTAGCGTCACTGCGCTACGAGATAACGTAACTGCGTGATACGGTCTGAATATGGCCTTGTCGTGACAAGTCTATGAGAGGATGATGCAGCTGCCCATGGTTACCGTTTCATCAGTGGCCCATTTTCGCAATTTTTGTTAGCCAGAATCGATATTCAATGCACTAATTATTGCAGGCGAGTGCTTAAAGCTATACTGCCCTTTAATTTATGAAGTGTTTGAGAAGATAATTGGCTGCGCGTACGGCACCGACAGTGTTTCCATTGCTGAGGAAAAAACGAAGACCGTGAAGAACAGGAGCCCAAAATTTGGCCCGCGAGACATTGCGCGCAACAAATGGATTCTTAAATTTCTTGGGCCTGCCTTATACATTGCCTATGTATAGAAGGGTTTTTGTTTCACCCTTGGACATGGAATTTGACATTGACGATTCTTCGCAGCACGCAGGTGGATTCAACGAGGACGCTACCGATCAAATGCAGCGTGAGTATTCCAACACGTGAACCACAGGAACTCAGTTTATATTACGGAACGCAGTACCGCAAAGGTTTCTGAACGAACAGGGCAATCTTGTTTGCAAATTAGGGAACGCAACGCAATGCTATCCGTTTGAACACACCATTGCTATAGCGAAGCTGTGCGTAGATAGGGTACCGTGAAATATTTGTGATCGTGAGCAACAACTCTGTTCGCCGTGCTAGTAAAAGGAGGCGGTCGTTCTCTCTGCCGTACCATCCGCCACTCTATTTTGGTAGCTGCAGGAATTCGGCGACAAGCGGTATGACGGATGGCATGACGGTGTCGGTTCGATGCACAGTGCACTCGTGAGAAATATACACGTGTTGAGCCTCTAGGATAAGAGGACACGTGCACTGTCTGTATCGATGGCTACACAAAAATCGTGAGTGGCTAGTTTGCTGAATAGTGAATGGGTGTTCGGTGCGGCATGCGCTGTTAAGAGGACGAAGGTGATGACAGTTATTTTGCTTGTAGAGTGAAAACGAATGATGGTTTTTTTTATATACGTGATATAAATGTCACTGAGCAAGTTCATGGTTGGAGTTTGTAACTTCAGTGTTTGCATTTCGCTCCTGAGTGGTTGTTATGCTTGAAAGAGATTTCTGGGCCTGACTGTGAGTAGATATTTCAAGGTAGAGGCGGCTTCACACGGTTAGTCCTTCAGTAGTCCAGTCGGCGATGTCCAAACAGCGGGATGACCACCCATCCCGTATTGATGCCTACCGCCCCGAATCCCGCAAGCGATACGGCAATCTTCAGAAACGTCCCGCATAATACCATGGTCGCTCGTGGCACCAGTGCTACAATTACTCGTTTTGCGTGGGAACCCTAGGATTCATCGTTTTATCTTTAGGAGCGTCATTGCCATAGCTAGGGAGCGATAGGTTTCATTAGTCGTAACACGCAGAGACACCCGCAAGTGCAGGCAGAATCTCAGTGGGCGAATGGTCCCACAGTAGTGATCCGTATCGTGACACCAGTACAGGAACACGGGGGGGGGGGGGGGGGAGGGGGGCGTGCCTCAAAGAGGTGCTAATAGTTGAAGTGGAGCATGTCAGACGCCATCTGGGTCAGATAATTGATGGGCAGTCAAGGAACCTCCTTTAGAGACATTGGCACTAAAAAAGAAGTAATTATTTGTATAAAAAAAGTGTCGCCGACCCTCCCTACTGCAAAAAATGTCCCCACAATTGATAAAAAAGAATTCATTACTAATTTCTCATTGTGCTGTGTCTGTGTTCTCCCCGCCGTGGTGTAACGCATTTTGCTGATAGAAAGATAGTCACCCTAGTACTGAGCCTACCAACAAAGCAGTGGTTAGGCATAGAACTCATATATTCAATAAACATGTGGCGTATTTTGGCTGCAGCTCTCAGGCTCTCTCGCACACCATTTGCTCGGGGCGCAATAGCGTTAGATTTTGTTACTAAATATGGCACGTCATAGATATTGAGACAAACTGACAAAGCAATTCTGAAGTAGGAAGATATATAGCATTTTCTGTGTCAGTTTTAGGGCCATAAAAAATGTGAGCGTAATCCAAGCGCTGACAACAGGATGTTCCGGTAGAGCCCTCTCTCTGTAGTTTGGAGACAAACACATTTCCTAACTATGAAAACTCAAATGCAACTGGCAGCTTATAAATGGGTTTATAGATTTACGAAGAAAAGACTGGAGATGGCTTGATGGGAGCTCTTTGTAACTTCTATAGAAAAATGGTTCACCATAATACATTCACAAGGGATAATGCATATTGTCTAACACTAATTAATATATCACTTTTCGTTATGTATTGATGCATGCCTTCCTTAGCGCTCTTTGCCCCAGTTGGCCTTGGGCAAGTAAAAAGCAAACACCACCATCATCATCATCGTAAGTCTGCGTGTCTGCAGGTATGCCCCTATGTATGCATGCATGTGTGCGTATGTACGCGTGTATGTACTTAGGCAGGCATATGTAGGTAGCGAGGTAGGTGAAGGGTGTTACAGCGATAAATGGGTGTTTTCAAAATTTTTCTCAGCCAACTGCTTGTCTTGCTCAATTTTTACATGAAAGTTTTTTTCTTGTATTTTTTTGTTTCGAAGTAAGGAATGGCGGCGGAACTTATCTCCTTATTTAAAAAATAAATAAAAATATTCTCGTCTGGGGAAAACCGGTTAACAGGATGAAAACGTGGGTTGAATAGGCACACAAACTTATACCGGCGCGCCACCTGGGGTATTGGGAAAAATTCCATCAATGCTTGCTTGAGGACCGCTGAGCGTATTCTAAGAAGTACGTGTTAAAAACTGCCGTAAAACGTCGTAAAACAGGTTTACTTTTTGGTTCTGCAGTACATTGACTTAGTTGACAGGAATGATTCGGCGAGAAGGAAACACGGTGTACCTTTCAGTAAATAGCTGCTTGTAACAATCCCAGTGCGTTTTGAAATTATGCAAAAAAGGTTGCTCTTATCACGTGCTTTTGATACAGAATAGAACTCCTAACTAAACAACAAAATTAATTCCATTGGGTAATTGTGAATAACTGAGCGTTTAGTGAAATGTAGCGCCCATTTTAGCTTTTTGATGTCGTTCATACGGGTGAGTCCTGGGCCGTACACACCAATTGGTGTACGAGACGAGTGGTGGTCTTGAAATGCAGCTTTGTCGTTTATTGGCAATTGTTTCACATAGCCATGGGGGTAGCTTGAAAACACGACGTTATCTCAATTGAATTCTTTATTTTCGTTCGGAAGAGGGCCTGCAGATAAAAGCTGTGGATGCAGCTGCACCGGAACCCGAGCCCTATATAGAATGTCACAGTTATCGGCATTCCTGCCCCCGTTCAACGTAACCCAATATCTTCATAACGAACATTAAATCGAAAAACTCATTATACATTAGTTGAATGGAACTCCATAAAACTGTTGAAAGCGCAACACATGATAGTGCTCACAATGTAACTGCAGCATACACAAACACGGGTATATTAAATCATTTGTTTTAAGAAAAGGGCTAGCTGCTTTTTCCGCAGCACGGATAGCGATTGAGCATAAGCTTGAGACATCAAAATTCTTGAAAACACAACACTTTAGTAGCTGATACAGCGTTGCTGTCATATAATCTAATACGAGAGTTTGCGTGGCAAGGTACATCAAAGCCTAAGTTCATATTATGAAGCAGTATCGGCAACCAATACGTTATTGACAGTGCCGTAACGGGTTCTTGGATTAGGTCAAAATTACTTTTGTTTCAAGAGTTTGGCTTTTTTAGTTAATTTTCGAATAGGTGTGTAATTGAGTCGTAATTTTTATTAGTTATCCATCGTTACGTTATTAGAAGCCGGTTATCGTAGAATGTCATAGCCACAAGCAGCAGTCAGATTGCATAAGCGTAAAATAACTGTTCAATATGACTTCCAGCATTTGAACGAGGAGAACAACGTTAGCGTGATCAGGCTCAATTACAACCTAACATCTGCTCACAGCGAATCAGCAGGTGCTGGGGAGGAGCTACGTGCAGAAGTAAATCTGACTCCGACTGATAACATGCGCCCTTTCTTAGTTTTAACGAATTTGGTTCTTTCGGATCTTCGATCGCTGCTCTGCATCTTACTTAGCACCTCTACGTCTTGCACGATACGCTAGTTGGGGCTTAGAATGAAGTCGATTTAGTTCTCAATCAGTAATCATTGATTCAACAAACGTCAATCACTAATAAGTGGCAGTAAACCAATCACAGATGTCCATCACTGATTTAGAAAATTACACTCGCTTCAAAAAAGAGCGGTTAGCCGCATTAACAATGAACTGTTTCTTATAACATCCTGCTGTTTGTCACTATGACATTCTACGTATAACCGGCTCCTAATAACGTAACGACGAATAACTTATACAATTTACCACTCAATTATACACTCATTCGAAAATTAACCGAAAAAGCCAACTCATGCAACAAAAGTAATTTTGGCCTATTCCAGGAACCCGTTACGACACTGTCAATGACTTATTTTTGGCCGATCCTGCTTCATAAGCTGAACTTAGGCTTTGGTGTACCTTGCAACGCGCAAACCTTTTGCATAATTTCGCAATCCTTTACATAATTTCAAAACGGACTGGGATTGTTAGAAACAACTATTTATTTAAAGCTACGCCATTTTTTCTTCTTGTCGAATCATTCCTGTAACAAAGTCAATGCACTGGAGAACCGAGAAGTAAACCTGTTTTACGACACTTTACGGCAGTTTTTAATACCTACTTTTTAGAATATGCACAGCGCTCCTTAAACAAGCATTTATTGAATTCTTATGAATACCCCAGGCGGCGCGCCGGTATAATTTTGTGTGCCTGTTCAACCCAGATTTTCATCCTACTGACCGGTTTTCCCCAGGCGAGAATATATTTATTTATTTTTTAAATAAGGAGGTGTGCCGCCGTCATTCCTTACTTCGAAACAAAAAAATACAAAAAAAAACTTTCATGTAAAAATTGAGCAAGACAAGCAGTTGGCTGAGAAAAATTTTGAAAAATTTTGATTATCGCTGTAACACCCTTCACCTACCTTGCTGCCTACATATGCCTGCCTAAGTAAATACACGCGTACATACGCACACATGCATGCATACATAGGTGCATACCTGCAGACACGCAGACTTACGATGATAATGATGGTGGTGTTTGCTTTTTACTTGCCTAAGGCTAACTGGGGCAAAGAGCGCTAAGGAAGGCATGCATCAATACATAACGAAAAGTGATATATTAATTAGTGTTAGACAATATGCATTATCCCTTGTGAATGTAATATGGTGAACCATTTTTCTATTGGAGAAAAAACAATGTGCTCCCATCAAGCCATCTCCATTCTTTTCTTCGTAAATCTATAAACCCATTTATAAGGTGCCAGTTGCATTTGAGTTTTCATAGTTGGGAAATGTGTTTGTCTCCAAACTACAGAGAGAGGGCTCTACCGCCACATCATGTTGTCAGCGCTTGGATTACGCTCACATTTTTTATGGCCCTAAAACTGACACAGAAAATGCTATATGTCTGCCTACTTCAGAATTACTTTGTAAGTTTGTCTCAATATCTATGACGTGGCATATTTAGTAACAAAATCTAACGCTATTGCGCCCCGAGCAAATGGTGTGCGAGAGAGCCTGACAGCTGCAGCCAAAATAGGCCACATGTTCATCTTAGATATGAGTTCTATGCCCAACCACTGCTTTGTTGGTAGGCTCAGTACTAGGATGACTATCTTTCTATCAGCAAAATGCGTTACACCACGGCGGGGAGAACACAGACACAGCACAATTAGAAATTAGTAACGAATTCTAATTTATCAATTGGGGGTACATTTTTTGCAGTAGGTAGGGTCGGCGACACTGTTTTTATACAAATAATTACTTCTTTTTTAGTGGCAATGTCTCTAAAGGAGGTTCCTTGACTGCCCATCAATTATCTTACTCAGGTGGCGTCTGACATGCTCCACTTCAACTATTAGCACCTCTCTGAGGCACGCCCCCTTCCCCCCCCCGTGTTCCTGTACTGGTGTCACGATACGGATCACTACTGTGGGACCATTCGACCACTGAGATTCTGCCTGCACTTGCGGGTGTCTCTGCGTGTTACGACTAATGAAACCTATCGCTCCCTAGCTATGGTAATGACGCTCTTAAAGATAAAACGATGAAACCTACCGTTACCACGTAAAAGTTGGAATTGTACCACTGGCTCCACGAGCGACCATAGTATAATGCGGGATGTTTCTGCAGATTTCCCTATCGCTTGCGGGACGCGGGGCGATAAGCATGAATACGGGATGGGTGGTCATCCCGCTGTTGTCATGTCGCCGACTCGACTAGTCATGGACGAACCGTGTGATGCCGCTGCTACCTTGAAATATCTACTCTGAATCAGGCCCACAAATCTTTCCCAAGCACAACAACCACTGAGGAGTCATATACAAACCCTGAAATCACAAACTCCAACCATGAACTTCCTTTGTGAAATTTATATCGCGTATATCAAAAAACCATCCTTCGTTTGCACTCTACAAGCAGAATAACTGTCATCACCTTCCTCCTCCTTACAGCGAATGCCGCACCGGACACCGATTCACTATTATGCAAACTAGCCACTTAAGATTTCATTGTAGCCATCGATACAGACAGAGCACGTGTCCTCTTATCCGAGAGGCTCAACACGTATATATCTCTCACGAGCGCACTGTGCATCGAACGGACCATGGCATGCCGTCCATGATACTGCTTCTCGCCGAATTCTGGAAGCTACCAAACAGAGTGGCGGATGGTACGGCAGAGAGAAGGACCGCCTCCTTTAAGGAGCACGGCGAACAGAGTTATTGCTCACGAGGACAAATATTCCACGCTACACTATATATGCACAGCTTCGCTAGAGAAATGGTGTATTCCACGCGGACAGCGATGCGTTGCGCTCCCCATTTTGCAAAAAGGATTGCCGGTTCGTTCAGAAACCTTTGGGGTACTGCGTTCGGTAATATAAACAGAGTTGCTGTGATTCACACGTTGGAATACTCACACTGGGTTTGATTGGTATCGTCCTCGTTGCATCCACCTTCGTGCTGCGAAGAATCGTCAATGTGAAATTTCATGTATTAGGGTGAAACAAAAACACATCCGCACATAGCAAATGTATAAGGCCGGCGCGAGAAATTTAGGAATCCATTGGTTACGCGCCACATCTCGCGGGCCAAATTTTGGGCTCCTGTTCTTCACGGTCTTCGTTTTTTCCCTCAGCAATGGGAACACTGTCGGTACCGTACGCGCAGCCAATTATCTTTTCAAACACTTCATAAATTAAAGGGCAGTAATGCTCTAAACACTCGCCTGCAGTTAATAGTGCATTGAATGTCGATTCTGGCTAACGGAAAATTGCGAAAATTGGCCACTGATGAAAAGGTAAGTCTGGGAAGCTGGATCGTCCTCTCCTAGATCTGTCACGACAATGCCACATTCAGACCGCATCACGCAGTTTCGTTATCATGTTGCGCAGTGACGCTATTCCTTTTTTTTTTTCTAACACGAGCGCTCCGAACCTCCCCTCTCAAGAATGGCAATGCCTTATCACCCGTTCCTCGCTCACAAGTGGAGAGGACAGAGAATTCTCAGATTTCCTTAACTTCCCGGATACACCGGAAGACAAGGACAATGCTTTGACCAAAGATTGCGACAAACGTAGCACCAGCGACTTGACTGTGGCAACTTGCGTGCCAACACGGCATCGGTAGGCGGCAGGGGATGATGGCAGTGAAGCATCGTAAAATATTGTTTTGATGGGTTCACGTTGTTATGTGCTCATGTAGTTATTATCCTTCCCGGTGTCTTCATTCCCCTTTTCCCTCCCCATTCCTTTTTTCCTTGTTCCCATCACACCAATATTTGAGTAACGATGACACGATATCGGACCACAAAACGAAGACATTTTACCACAACTCTCTAAACATATTGCCGCCAAAAGCCGTTCCTGTCACCAAAAAGACCCATTGTATTGCGTTTTACGAGAGTGATGCTGATTTTGATGTCAGTATCGTGTCTCTAAGCGAGATTGTACTGCCAATTAGCACTAAGCGTGCTGGGGTTTTGTGGGGCTCCTTTCACCCGTCTTTTTCTCCCTGTGTGAGGTCACACACGCTAAGACGTGTTAGGACAGGCGCAGTGTCAGTTTCTCTACATCCCTGCCGGTTCGCATGTCGTGCAGCTGCAGCAGTAGAGAGGACAGCAGTTCGGTCGTGCTCGCAACTGAAATGCCGTTTTGGGGGTCGTCGTTGGATGTGATGTCTAATGAAATGCTGGGAAGGCCACCTGCTCCGCTGTTTTGTGTGTTCTATCCTCAATTGCGAAGGTGGTCGAATTTGTCTTCCGGCTCAACAATAGCGGCAAGTATTTAGTGCGCTCAAAGATTTAGTGGCTCCGGAAAGTTTTGGCTGTATTATATTCCCGTTCAAGGTTTCTTTCAAGTTTTGGACGGATGCCTGAATTGAGGGGCGAACGGAAGGACAGACAGACGCACCAAATCGTCGTGTATTAGTAGTCAAAGCAAGGCAATCGTGATTAAAACCCGTGTCCGCATGCGGCCATCTCAGAAGTAACTAGCCGTGTCTCCAGCAGGCGTAGAATCGCGAGGTCGCAGTTTTCATGTCTCCTAGAAACTTGCACCATTTGCTCAAAATTTTGTGCCGATTCTTTTCGCGCAGTACAACAAACTCGACGCGCGACGACCTGCTTAGCCTCGCTTAGGCGCGATGATGACAAATGTGATTGTTCTCAGCTACGGAAATAGCTTAGACTAGAATGGTGGCGATAATATCCATTGGAAAGTTGCATATTTCGAAATTTCGCAGCCTTGATTAAAGCTTGCAGCTGTCTCATTGTGCAAATCAGTGGGTAAAGCAGCCTCAGCAGCGACGCGAGCAACAAGAATTTCGACTTCTTTGTTTTACCTAAGTTTCAACCTAAACACTGGTTTTAGTTGCGGTGTATCATCGCTGGTGCATCGCAAAAGTCTTCGCGCTGTGAAGCGGCGCTCTCCTCGTCTACACTTAGACAAGGACGTAGGAAGCCAACTCAACTCTCCGCTCTCTCCGAGTTAATATATCAAATGAATTATCTACCCATTATTCCGTGCGAGTTACTGCTGGGATAGAAGAGTTATATTGTAAATTTACAGAAAAGTACCAAAAAAATAGAGTTGCGTGAAATAAATATTTTGTAATTACCAACCTAAATAAGTTGGAAAGCAGTCCTAGTAAACAGAAAGTGCGGAGGTTTTTACATGAAGTGTTTTGACCCAGTTTTAAAAACTAAAAAATGTATCAGAACTTTATCTCTAGAAAAAAACGCAACGCTAAAGTCCCTTCTAATGTTTCATGATTTTTGATTGCGTGAAAACAAAAGTCTCTCTTTTGGCGGCTGTAAAGTGGTTCGGAAGAAAATTACTCCACCATAGTTTTAGAAATAGATCTCCTTTTACTTTAACAAACCAACAGGATCTGCGCCAACGGCCCTAAGAAGTATTCAGTATGGCAAACGAAAATGCCTCTCTTCCTAGATGGAATTTTGATCTTGAAATCGTGGTAACTCTAGAGTCTGCGTTGATTACAAAGCCCTGTCACATACCACTGAGGGTGTCAGGAGCGCCACAGGTGGTAAAGGCGTACGACGTGGGTTGGAGTTGCCGCGGCTCTGTCTCCATCCCCTCCTAGCCCTTACGTGTTCTTTGGGACGGTGGAGGTGAAACGCTGGGTGCAGCATCATTCCTGGCAGACACGGTTGCCACCACATGCGTTGCTGACTCGGCAAGGTCTGCAGTGACTGGTTGGTCTGCCTGTGGCAACCTGGAGGGAGGCGGGGACGGGACAACCTCGACACGCGACACTGAGTGCCTGCCAAAATCAGACGCCGATCCGCCCCCTGGCCAGCTGGGTCGGCGTACCTATTAGAGCAAAAGAGACTAACCTCTTTCACGCATTTCCGTGATTTTGAGTTTGAATACTTTCTTCTCTAGTTGAAATTTCTCGCAACTCCAGCAGTATGGCATGTGCGGTCTCCCACAGTTATTATAAGTGAGGGTGGTGGACTTGTCGTTCTCGGTGGGGTGGTCGTGTGTGGTGCATTTCCCACATATTGTTTTGCTGCGGCAAAAGTTTTCACCGCGCGGGAACCAGTGGCCCTTAAAGCAGCGGCACTGTTTCGGTATGTACGGACGAATGAAATACCTGATGAAGCCGGTATTTACCTGATCTCCGAGTGACGAATGGTAGAATGTAAGGTGGGCTGTAAGTTGGATTGGTATTATCGTATAATCTTTGTGCATCGTGATGCTTCTCACGGCTGTTACGCCGTGATGTTGTCATCCTTTGAAAAGGTCGTAATCGGTTTCAGTTAGCAGGTCAGGCTGAGAGATGCCACCCTGCGTTCTGTTGAGGTTGCGGTGGGGTGTGGTTCTCATGTCCAGAGCGACCATTTTAGTCTGAGAGAGAACCATTGTCTCCGGTTGCTGGTTAATCCCCTCGACAAGGACTTCACCTCTTCGTCGTTTTTTTGCATTTTATGTTTGTCCAATGATTCCTTCAAGAGATTTTGAGATCAAATATACTGACTCTGATGCAACAGGGCGGGATGCACCAAGTAATTTAATGACCAGGAAATGAGAATAGCTGTCCGCCTTTGGAAAGCCTATGGTTGGAAATGCAGGAAACAAGAATTCGGTGCAGCCCCTATTTAGGGACCGAACACTATTTTTGTGGGAGGGCTAACTTTTATTTGGCATAGAAAAACAGAAAATTTTATGCCCTTCCATTCTGTGAGGAAGGACGACCTGCAAAGCAGCACGCCCTCCACAGGGTGCGTGCATCTTTGTTTGTAATTTACGGCTGAGCATACTGCCTAGCCAAATAACCAAATAAAATTTGGAACAAAACTGCACTTTATCCTAGCGGGCAAACGGGGGGCTGTCTCTTTGCCTCCCTCATCCTAGGCATCTTACTGTCTGTATAACAAGCCGACCCAATCAACTCTACCATAGATGACACCGGACCGGTCGTATTGTGCTGTTTGACGGCCATGTTGAACGTCACGCAAACACAGTGCCTATGTCATCAGTAAGGGTATGAAACCTATATCTGCGCGTACCCACCACCCCTGCTACCCTCTCTCCCAACCCATGAACGCATAAGCCGGTAGCCGATCATGAGCGGGCGCTTAGAATTGAGAGATATTGTCACACATGTCTCTGGGACAGTCCTTGAAGCTGAACGAGTGATATTAGCCCAGGTCAGCGTTCCAAGCGGTCCAATTGCTTCTCATCCTGGAGGAAGTCGGAGCTACACGACCAGATGGGACGTACGGCGGCAACGGTGGCGACAGCGGCTTTTCGTGGTTTGCGCTCCCATTCACGCTTCTGCAGGGGATGACGCTTCTTAAGGTTCCGCTCTTCTTACACCTAGACGAGCGATATGCGTCCTTCCCAATAGCGAGTTAACACCTCCAGGGCTTGGAAGTCTATACTAGTGACCACACACGTGGGTGTTCCTTTCGCTGCCCAGTCGTACGCATGTGAAACACACCAACTCAGACCAAAACCGCTTGACTTCGGAGGGCAGCTGACTGGGCGTTTTGAGCCATGAGACTGCCACGTTTATATCTCTGACCAACGTTTATAGAACCAAGGTCAGTTTTAAAACTCTCCGCCTCCGCCATACCAGCAATACGGCGCCCGAGTGACCAACAGCGCCAGGTGGCGTCGCCGTCGCAACCGGCTCCCTTCAGCCGCTGGGGAAGCACGAGTGAAAGCAGCGCGGGCCGCATCTGTACTGCCGTTGCGAGCTTAATCGCGAAATGTGCCGATCACCGTGTTTATAACCTTTTATTTACGCTTGTAAGTGGTAAGTCTAGCCACACGTCACCGGAGCTACGGCGCTCAATCGGCGACAACCATTGCGCAGTAGCCGCTTGCATTTCAAAGGCCGAGCGGCTTTGTGGCTGCACTTCCGCGTTCGTTTAGAGCATCGTCTGCCATTTCACATTACATAATTTACGTTTCTTGTTGAGGCGGCTGCATATTCTAACCCTCTAGGCAGGAAATGTGGTTGGTGCGTTATGCAGAGACATTAGTGAAGGCTGGCAAACATTGTCATCATTTCGTTAAAAAAGCTTTATCGGTCGAATAAAAGAACCAAAAAGTGGATATGTTTTAGTTTCAAGGTAAGGAGATGTTTTAACGGGATATTCCTCTTGGCAAAAAGAATAGGCTGTCAAGTATCAGCTTCGCGTGGTGATGGGGCCGAGGAAGGAATCAAGACGAAGACGACGATCGCAGTGCGCCCGGCACAAACCGTATCTCTGTGTCTCCGCTGCAGTGCCTAGTAGCTCTGTAAATAGTGCAAATACCGCTATTATAATCTCGTCTACTTCGTGCCGGTAAATGAGATTATAGTAACTGTATTTACACTATTTACAGAGCTTCTAGGCACTGCAGCGGAGGCAGCAGCTGACCGAAATAGTTACTTCTTCCCCGATTGAAACACTTTTAAACGAAAAGAAGCTATCCCTCTATTTTCTGAAGAACAACAACAACAAAAAACCAACATAACTTCTATTGTAATCTCTGCCAACATTCTTTCGCCAGCTCGCCAATTGAAAACGAACTCCTTCCATGTCTCTCAACGAAGGCCGGTTTACTGCTCGCTGCCAGCACGTCTAAATTTGCAGCACTTTCTTCGGCTGCACCGTTAGCGCTTGTTTTGGCTTTCTGTGCAGACGAGGTCTGTGCAACAATCTGCATGTTTTGGCGTGGAAATTTCTTTCTATTTGCCGGCGGCTTGGATAGGTAAGGAAGCAGGTTTGGAAATATTTTCGGGACGGCTCCTTCGACGAGGCTCCACTTTCCTCACTCAGTTTCTACTTTTTCACTGTTAATGAAGTGGGTGTAGCTCTTTGCTATGTCCTCAGGGTAAACATTCACGCCACACGCGCGATTTGGCTGAGAGGTTTCGGTTGAGACACGCATTGGCACGGTACCATATATCTACACGAAGGCCGAAGTAACTTGAAGTGAGAGAAAAGCGCCTTTGGGTTTGGTTTCTCCTGTAACCACCCGTGCAACATGGGGACACAACACGCCGGCATTGTGCTCACCTAACCATCTACAACTGGAGTGCGCACGCACGCACGCGCACGCAAGCATGCACGCGCGGAGACGCTAGCCGCACAACGGCAGGTGTATCCCTCAGAACATGCTGACCTCGGCTGCCTCCTCAGCCACCCGGTGCTCCGCGCGGGAGCCGGGTGCGACTGCAGCGCCATCAATGCGGCTTGGTGCGGCGGCGCCGGGAAACACTTCGAAGTTTTACAACTGACCTTGGTTCTATAAACGTTGTCTCTGACCACCCCAACGGGTATGTCATCGGTAGCGGCATTAAGCCCTGCTGTGCGTGCATGCCCCCTTCCTTCACCACGAACGCATGCATGCCTAAAGCGGCTACTGAGGATAGGCGCCTTATTAGATGTGAAATATACTGGCGAAAGGAGAGAGAAAGACTTTCTGTTCCACCAGACCAAGATCTATTGCTATTGTTCTTACAGAAGAACTGTGACCAGCTGGCCAAAAAAGGCTCACCCACTCCGCAATGTTGCTTGGAATGGCTTTCAAGCTGAAGAAAAATAATGTGCCTTCTCCGTCGTTCGAACGGGGCAAGTTGCTTTCAACTGGTAAGGGCGCGCAGCTAGTGGGAGAGGTGGAATTTGAAGCGGCAACAGCCGCGGCTGCATTCTCGCTAGGGGTGGTGGCGGCTGCTTTCATTCGCGCACGAATTTCATTTCGAGCAATCATCTGATAATGGCGCCACGGCCGCTGTCAACCGACTGCGCAACTCGTGAAAGAGGCATCAGCGGTGACGAGGAAAATAATCGTTGTGATAACCCCGTCGTTAAAGAAGGGTCCGTGGTGGAGAGGATGGGCCCGGAGTGGCGCCGAGTACATCTTCTTCACGGAATGAAAACCGGGGGGGGGGGGGGGGGGCGTGCAGGAGGGTCAGAAACATACTGCTTTGTAGTAAAAACACGTGGACGGCGATTCCTTTCTTCGAGCCTTACCCTATTTGCTTGATCGGTCCTGAGCTCCTTGCCTTGTAAACAGAGATGAAGCCCATCGGCCGGAGCTTGACCAAGGCTCCGACGACCCCGGTGAACGGCTTCTACCCTTCGCCGTAAAACGTAATACGACGGTTGGTTACAGTGTTAATATGCGGGTTGGGCATCCGTGGTGGGTGTCACTAATACCGTCACCCTATATAAACAAGGTTCCCAGAGCGGGAGGGCTGCGTCCCTTGTGAAGGAAAAGCCATCGCAAATACGTCGTCGCCTGTTCTCGTTTAACCTGCGCAAAAGGTGCCTCCCGTAGCTTGGGTTTATGATTTACAATATTACTTCAATTGCTTTAAATCTTTGTTACATATACTAACTTCGCCGACGCTCCTCCCGCCTGCCTTTAATTGGCCCTAGATTATCTACTACCGTACAAGTTGCACTGGCATATGCAGCTTACAGCTCCAGTGAAACAAAGTCAGCGGAGCAGCGCATGTGAGCTTGCGTGGAGCTTCGGACGCTTTATAAAGCTTGATGAAGTCTACAGACTATCAAACTAAAACCGCACTCTTCCAGGCGCAAAACATGTCGTCATATGTTGTAATGGATGTAACGAATTGCGACGACCCGTCAAGTGCCGCCCCAGTGACCATGTCGAAAGATTTGCGAGCTGCGCCGCCAAACCACGCATGCTAAAGTGAGCATTATATGACACGCCATACTAAATTGTCAAGGAGCATGCAGATATGAGGAAAGCACTTTCGAATTGATTTTTCTACTAAATAAATTCACGTAGACACGCCGACAGCGATCAACCGAGGGGCTAGGGTCTCCGGTCTTCCATTTTCGGAAGTTAACGCTCAATGTTCAAAAATCACTTCAGTGTCCCTTTAGGTTGGCCATTTTGATAGTTTTCGCTATGGAAGAAGGTTTACGAAAATTCTTTTCCCTTTATCCATTTGGGACGTTTCTTCAGTCAAGGCACAAACTCTTAATCCAAAGTTCACGACAGGCATCAAGACACCTTTACTAAGTATTGCTGTTTATGAGATGGCAGGTGAACTCACCCCTGTTGAGTACAATGACCTTTGCAGGCTTTGCACGTATTAAGCTGTTTCAAAACATGAAAAAAATGTGCATTTGTTTTTTTCGTCTTCTGAGAAACCATCACCGCGAGTCCGGGATGGAAGCGATTATAAGCGCAAGGAAAGTCTGCAAATGAATATCTTAACGCAGTAGCATCGCTCTAAATTAAATGCGTACCAGCCGTTGTAACCGAGGACAAGCTTAAGCAGTTCTGTGACTCCTTTATATTTCCTACGTTCGGATTATCCTCATCATCGGAAATCTGTCAGCCGATAGTGATGAAACAGCCACTGACCGGTTTCTTCACAATCAGATAACTCAGCTTTCCCTTCTCCTCCGCCGGGTCGCCAACCGAAGAGCTGGACTGCACAAACATTTCCTTTCTTTCTCCACCGGATTCCACCTCCCTCGAAGAATACGCCATTGCCCTTGCAATAGAGCACGCTACTCTTACTGTTTCTACCATCGCACTAGTAAATTTTTTCTCCGACTGTCCGTCAGCCCTTCGTAATTTCGCTAACCATGAGACCCTCCCACACACCACTGCCTTCGTCACCCCAATACTTGCATCCAATCCTCGGCCACGCTTCACACTGGTTTGGGTTCCTGGCCACGCTGGCATGTGCGGAAACGCCTTAGCAAATGAGTTCACCCTACTACCTTTCATGGGTCCGCCCATGTCCTGGCAAACCTTGTACCGCCCGCGGACGGTTCGTACTCAACACCGCGCTTCCCGCCGTTATTAATTACACGCCCCACGCTTATCACGCACCCTGTACCTACCCCAAATTCAGGTCTAACTCGAGAACCTGCGTCCCTCAGTTGGCAGGCTCAAACCTCTTCACTCCCCTCTCATCACATTCTAAACCACATCTATCGTAGCACTGGCCATCCTTCTTGCCCCAGGTATTCTTCCTACACTTCCACCTCTCCTTCTTATTGGGACTGCACCCCGCCATCTCTTGCCCCATCCCTCTTCTCCATCACCTCCTCGGAGATCTGGCTGTCTGCCCCGCCGACAGTGAGCATCCAGGCTTGCCAGGAAGCTCTCTACACACACGTGCACCGGATCCGCACGGGCACTCTGGAATACTACGTGGATCCGGTTAATTGAACTTTCAAATTAGGACCTGGACTTAGGTCCTGCGGAAAATAAAAGTATGTTCTCTCTTTCTCTCTCTCTCTCCTTCCCGTCCCCGCTTGCTAGCCTTTCGGCGTGCTCCCCGCCGGGTTGCGCGGCCACGCTGAAAAAAAATAAAATATTTTCTGTTTGCCCGCCCTTCGCAAAGTGTCGGTCCTACGCCTCAGTTACCAGAGCGACTAGGACGCCTAGTCTGGGCGATCAACTTTGATATGGCGTGCTCCGGCGGTCGTGCTTACGGCGTCCTGAGTGATCCAACTGAAAAGCGAGCAACCCGACAGGTAAGCCAGACAGGTAATATTGTAAGGGGGTGTTGGTATAGCTAAATCTCGCTGCTCGGCTTTTGTCGTTAGGCGTACTTTAATTGCAGCGCCGATTTGGCGCTGAAGTGTTCTTACAAGGTCTTACAAGCTTTCTAACTACCTCTAACGCTTAAAAATCGATGTTTGGTTCAAGCTGATAATCTGGGGGTCGTCGGTGTTTTGCTAACAAAGACTCTCGGAAAATTCGTGTTTGGGAGGAAAAAAATCTGTACATATCACAGTAAACAGCACGGAAGCGTCGAAGAAAGGAAACGTTTTACTCAAAAAAGCTGGCGATCAATTTTTTACACGTAGTTGTTTACGTACACTACCATATTCAAGCGCAACAGGTCGCTCTCATGTCGGACTCCATTCGAGACCTGCCGGATCGTTCAACATTTCTCACCTGGGACAAAGTTCTCTCGGTATCACAGCTTCAATTAGTTATTGCGCAACAATGGAGTATTTTCCAGCCTTTGGTAACGAGCGGCAGTGTCATTCCAACACTCAACGAATTCTAAAGCTGTGTTTGAGGGGCTTACATCAAGCAATTCTGGTTGAGAACGGCCGTCCGTGAGCCCAGAATTCTGCATATATCTCCTTTCAGAAGGCCTGTTCGGGGAGAAATCCAGTTTACCCCGATTTGTTTAGGTCATGTTCGGGGGTAGCACTCAGGTAAAATTTGGTTCTACCCGATGACGAACAACCTTACTTGGATATGCTCAGACACGGGCGTTACAGTGCGAGATTCCACGGCTTTCAATCCCACTAAAGGTGGCGCTTACTGTTCAAGAAGCTACTTATCATGGCGGACGTGTTTTGATGGAGCTGCACGAATTTTCACATTTTCTTCAGGAAATGTGCCACATACATTCAACACCTCTCGAACTCCTCTTTCATAGTGTTGTAGTGCACCATTGCACCAAATTTTAACCTCCTAGTACCAATAGTTTTAAACATATAAACGTTTTTTTTTCTCATCGTGGTTGGAAGTATTGGAAACGGGACGAAGAGGAGACAAAGCGCGCTGGAAGGGCGAAAGGGAAAGACGGCGAGAGGGCCGGGAGTCCCGCGGAAGGTCCCTGGTGTCAGGAGGCGGTGATCGGCGGCGAGAAGATGATGAATACGCATGCTGACGAGGAGAGTAGCTGTAGTAGTCCCGCTCGTAAGGGGCGTAGCCGCGCCTCTCGTCTTGCTGCCGTCGACGGCAAAATCGAGAAATGTGCCCCCGGATGCCGCAGTAGTAGCAGACAGGCCGGTCATCTATAGGACGCGGTGCTCGCCACGTTGAACGAAAAAACGGTGGAGCGGAAGGTGTAGAAATGGCGGTCAAGTGGCCGTGAGGAGTTGGAGGTGCACTGTGCTCTGTGGACACAGGTTGCCTTGAAGCAGCTTCTGAGTATGTAGACACGTGAAGTAAAGCAGACTGGCGGTTGTCACAACTGCGAGCTCCTCTCTAATTATGTCACGCAGCCCTTGTCCGTGGACGTCATTGACCGGATTCCTGTGACGACAGGGTGCATCGCGCTGCTGTAACTCTTCGCGAATGATGGCCCGAATCAAAGAACGCAGCTCTGTACTCCCAAAGGAGCCGATGCTCCAGGGATCGGGTTGGAGTCGGATAACCTGAAGTTGGTCAAGGCGCTGACAAATGCTTCGTACATCGGCAACGGTAGCGGGATTTTGGATCGCCATAGCGTTGAAAGCAAAAGAGGAGACCCCTTTAATGATGTGCCGCACCTTGTCGGTTTCGGGCATATCTTTATCAACTCGACGGCACAGCGCGAGGACATCCTCATTGTAGGAAGCATATGTCTCCTCCGCGTGCTGCACCTGAGCGTCAAGTTTCTTCTTGGCTGCCAAGCGACCAGACGATGTACCAAATACCTTGCGTAACTCTTGGGTGAAACCAGACCAATCATCGAAGGTGTCCCGATTGTTGAAGAACCACGTCTTCGCTACTTCGGTTAGGGAAAAAGCAACTATGCGGAGTTTGAACGTGTCATCCCACCGGTTGTACGAACTCACTCGATTTTCGTAACGACGAAAGCCCAGCCCACACATATGTGTGGGTTCATTTTTCAAGCGTGATGACTGAACGCACACGAAGGGAGCGGGTGTATTTTTTAGCCGATCGTGTTTTTCCAAGTCGTGGCCGTAAAGGGATATATATATATATATATATATATATATATATATATATATATATATATATATATATATATATATATATATTTATATATATATATATATATATATATATATATATATATATATATATATATATATATATATATATATATATATATTCGTGTATATTGTATAAATGTTTGTGTACGACAACTTGGGAAGTGGCGTCTGAGAACACGTCTTCTAGATAGACCCACAATACCTCAGGAGTCCCTCTATTAACATGTTGAGGGTATTAAATGT
>NW_027526257.1:16488668-16509059 GCF_048455015.1 Haemaphysalis longicornis
CCCAGGCGGCACAGAAAGTGTGCCCCAAGACCGGCCCGTCTATGGCCGCTTTCTGGCATGTCCGGCCAGCATCCAGGTTCTGGCAGCCACTGATCATGCGTTGAACGGCCAACATTCGGCCACCAGCGCTTCGGCATTTTTCCGTCCGCCCGTGTCCGGACGCACAACGGCAGCTAACCGGCTGCCAAATATTCAGTTCTCTTACGGCTGCCGACGTTGAGAAAGAGAACGGCCGAAGTACGGCCTTAGGGCATCCGTTTTGTCTTCGGGAAGCGGTAATCGGCCGAAGCACGGCAAGCGACCGGCCACAGAATATGCGTATTCTTGCGGCAGTTGGTGTTCGAAAGGAGACGGGCCGGAGCGCGGCTGCCGTGCATTCGTTGTTTCAACGGTGAACCGCGCGTTCAGCGGTAGAATATTCGTTTTCTTAGGGCAACCAGTGTTATGAAGGATACCGGCCGACGTACGGCACCAGGATATACGTTTTTCATTCGGTTAGCTGTCCTCGGCCGAATTACGGCAAGTGAATGGCCACAGAATATTTGGCAACCGGTGTTCAAGAGGAGACCGGCCTACGTAAGCTATCTGGTTATACGTCATTTTTTCGGCAAGCGGCATACAGCCGAACAACGGCTCGCCCCTGGGCGCCGAGAATTCATGCACAGACGTGTTTGGAAGGAGACCGACCGGTTTTTTCCTGGGGGGGGAAAAAAGCCGTTAGGGAGCCGAACGACGGGGACGCGTTTTTCATCCGCTCCGTGTTTCTACGTTTTAAATGAACGAACATCGTTTGTCAAACAGTAATGAGTGTTCTCGGTGAACGGGCAAGGTGCAAGGACTCACTGGACATTAGCAGGGAACCTTTTAGGCCATCGAAATGTCATTTATTGCCACAAGAATACTGTGCCACACCGACGGGTGAGCTAAGCCTCGCCTGTCATCGCCGCTACCACGCATCTGCCGCCGTCTTCGTCGACGCATCAGCTCGAGGCTATTCGCCCCCTCAAGAAATGGAAAGCATTGGAGACATCGACCTGGCAGAGATGTCCGATCCAATATGGAGATGGTTCACCAAAATAACTGGCCTTCAAGGGCGTCGAGCAAGCGGCCACCACGCAGGAGCTAAACCGCCACCATGTCAAGGACTCCCCACCAAAGAAAGGCAAGTGCGAGCAAAAGCGCAAGTTATTCTGCTTACAATTAAACTGCGACAAACAATGTTGCACTATGTTGTTGGTCATAAACGTACAAGAGACTCGCTCGTGCATTGGTAGGATCAACGTCATGCCCTGGACTATGTTACTTCATGGGATTTTACGACTGCCTATTTAGAAAAAAAAATTATTTTAAATTTTCGATAACGACAGAGCCTTGTCACTGACGAAGCCTAGCTGTTAATTTAGTTCCGATGTTTGAAGGTGAGCTTAGCTACTCTTGGGATATGACTCATTTGGTTAAACATAATCGCCAGCATCCTAGCAAACACGGATTTTGTCAGGATTTTTTGCTCAATGCAGATTGTTGAGTTCACGCACGATTTGGCTCTTGCAATAGATATGCTTAAAGTGGTTGACTGTATATTCTTGGACTGCTTCTTGGATATTCTTGGATCCTATGAACTGAATGAATCGGTTTTTGCATTGTTATTACTATTGGCCCTATAGCTTTGTTCAAAAGTACTGTGCAGTTTACCGGACTATAGCGAATGAATGGGATTCCGTATACCTCCAGCTTTATTCGAATTTAATAACATCCTGGTGTGCTGATTCAGAAAGGTTTTTGGATGTTAAACAGTGTGTTAAGGGTACCTTTACAAGAAAACCTTCATTCCAATTGAATACGTATACCGTAAATTATGCTGCTGTGACAACGGCCGAGGAATATAAATACCTAGGAGTTTATTTAGGGAGTGGTTAGAGGTTAAATAGGCAGGATCACACAATAAAAGTTACGGCTGCATATGTTTTTGGCTTTCTGAGACGAAATTTCAGTGAACCTCCATCTAACTGAAAAGAACAACCGTATTTCACTCATGTGCGCTCAATCTTGGAGTACGCATGTGTTTTCGTGGATCCCTACACCAAAGAGCTGGTTGATACGCTCGAAAACATACAGAATATGTCAGTGCGATTCGTATTAGGTAATTGGCACGCTCAACTTAGCATGAGAGAAAGTACAAGTAAACTGAAATGGCAGGACGTGAAAGATCACAGACGAAACCACAGGTTGAACTTTTTTTGTAATATCTATCATTCGAAAACTGGAGTAGACGGGGAGAAGTATGTCCAAGCGCCATTCTACATATCGCAAAGTGGGACCGCTAGCTTAAAGCAAATTATTAACTTTCCTTTAAAGGTGTCGCCTTGCGCGATTCATTTTATTTTACATCAATACAGCAGTGTAATTATCTTCCACGTATGATTGCATTAACTGTTTATATTGACAATTTCCAGCGCGCTTTGTAGAATTGTTGTTATTTTGTCTCATATTTAATGCTTAGTGTTATGTATCTTCCTTCTGTAATGCATGCAAAGGCAAGCAGGCATCAAATAAATAAATAAATAAAACAATGAATAAATAAATGAATAAAAATAAATAACTAAATAAATAAATAAATAAATAAATAAATAAACTTCCAGAGGCGCAAGTTTGCCTCCGACGGGTTGAGAACCCTAGGCATTCAACCTTGACCAATAAAATATTTATTGCACTATTCGTTGCAGTATGGAAGGTTTCCTGTATGCATGCTACCATTGCTATGTTATTGGTTTGAAACAAATTATGTAACTCTAATTTTACGTCTTTCCTTGCATGAACACAAAGGGATACAACTGCAGCCACCTGAAGCAGGGCGTCATTCGCAACGCGTCTAGAATGTTTTGAACGTAGTATGACATTAGAAGAAAATTAAGTTCTTTTGGACTAGTAAGTGATGTGGACGTATACTCATGAAAACAACATTAAAATAGATTGAAAATAAAAGTACCTGTTCGCTCCTTCTTAGGATCAGCCCTGCGCAAGATCATCAGAAAAGTTGATCGAGTAGAAAACGTCTTTGCAAGAAAAATGGGCAAAAACTGGACATACTTTTTTGTGAAGGAGTTATAATAAATGCTCCTGAGTGTTTTGTTGAGAACCAAAACGCTTCGTAAAGGCATTCACGCCGGTTTTATATACATCAAAATTGGTCAAGCTACTGTTATAAAAATACTTTATGTAGTCATAGCATGAAAGTGTTCCGGAATATTGCCCTAAAAGAAATTGGCTAAAAGCGGCGCAATTTATCTCTCTGAAATTCAACCCACTAAAGTATGCGCCTACCGCCACCCCCCCACCCCCTCCTCTTTCCCCGTTTATTACAGGTAAGCCGCCCCACAGATGATATCAGGACCTGGACAATACATCTATTCAAGCTCTACAAAGAACTGAATATTTTGTGTTCGGCAGTAAATGAGGCACAGCAATTAAAGGAACGACAATTTGTGAGCACTGTTTAATTAATGAATTTTGCTGTCAACTGAGGCTCGTAAATAAGCAAGGCTGCGCTGAAAGCTTGACGGCTGGTGGTTGCGCGCGAGCTCACTTTGATGTGGCTGCATTGGACCCAAAATGCTGGGTTTGTGCTGCTTCTGCACTGCGCGGATGAGTCATCTGCTTGCGCGACATGCAGTGACCGGCCTCAGTACAGTTAACGTACTGTGGCTGAACTCCAATGCCCGTAGCACGGCCGTATTTCCGGTAGCTTTAGTCCGGCTGGAGTGCGACGACCGCATCTCGGCTGTCCTTCGGCGGCCATACTTCGGCCGTACACGGGTGGCTTTGGAATGGCCGGAGCCCTACGGCTGGAATCTGGCCGTATGACCGTAAGCCGGTCGACTGGCTGACGGACACTGGCCGTTGGACAGCCATGGGAGTACGGCCGTATACGGCCAAAAGGCCCACATTTGGACATGGGCCGAACATGGCTGCCGGAAAAAGGCCGGACAGAAAATCACCGGCCAAAGTACACCGGCCTGTTTTAGGCCGAACAGTCCTGTGCTGCCTGGGATACGACTAGATGAAAGAACAAAATCTAAAAAATAAACACGTCTGGTTCCCTTGCTCACACAAGCTAACGACGTTAACATGGTTGATGTTCTTGACTAGTCGTTTTCTGAATTCATTTTTCTTTCTGAGACAGGCGTGTGCTCGGTAGACGATTTATGGCGTTTTTGGAAGAACCTTGTTTTCAAGTGTATGAAAGACTGTGTACCAACGCGGCTAAAAGTAGCGAAAGCTGAAAAGCCGTGTACGACATGGGAAGTAGTCCGCTTTAGACGCAAGGAGAAAAAGATAAAGAATCAGAACACGCAATGCCCTTCTCCTGCAAATATGAATAAGCTTGCTGCTCTGCGCGCGCAGCTTTGAGACACTATCGCAAGGGCCAAAGAGTATTGCCGCGAACCATACATTGGGTTTGTTTATTTGTGTTTTGCTTTTACCGCCCGGCTGCGCCGGTCTGTGTTATCTCTGCGCCAAGGGAAGCGCGTGTTCTTTTTTTTCTTTCTGTGCCGCATGTGTTATCTGTTGTGCTAGGGAGAGCATTTCGATCTAACGTGAACAGCCCAGAATAATCTTCTTGGATCTACTATGTTCTCGATGCGAAACGACGTTTCGAGATCCACGCGCGCCAAAAGATGAAAAAAAATTCCCGCGCCTTCCCGCGAGGGGAACACGAGTAAATGGAGAGCATTGGGGTTTCAGCACTGGTCGGCGACTTTGGCTAGTTTCGGTTTCCGAAATTGTGGCGATCCTAGCGGCACGGTGCTGCGGCGTGGCCCTTCCCTTTTCCTCGGCGTTTCTTTCTTTCCACGCCGTCAACGCTTCCTTGCCTCCTCACGCATGCGCAACAGCTCACCGGCACCAATATTTTTTTTTTCTTTCTCTCGGCGCGCACGGCGGGCCAGTTCGGTGCGTGCGTGTGCGAGCCGGCGTGCGAAGGGTTGCGCGCGTTGCCTAAACGCCTCCACGGGCTGAAAGTTTCGCTGCATAATAAAATACATTCGAATTCTAAATATGGGGTACCGGAGGAAGGAGCGTTACCACTCCTGCGCAGCTCTGTGGTGCAGCAACACAGGGCGGTGAAGTTCGGCCAAGTTTCTCGCCTTCTCCAAAGACGACAGGTAAGCAAATTAGCTTTGTACAAGTTATAGGGAATTCCTTAAAAGCCGACCGATTGCACTCTTCTGTTTTCAAATTAATTCGCGCATGTAACGTGAAGTTAATGAGACATGTCACTCGTCTTGGAGTGGAAACTAATGTGCAAATATATCACAGCTGTGCAAGTACGCAAAGTTTTGGTAGAAGTAAACGCGTCTTTGGCACGCACACTCTTGCTCGCCAGACCAATTTGTGGTGGCATTGCCGTCTTTTGATTGCCTTAGTAACCGCTGGAATGTCGATTCAGTATACTTATCAAGGTATTTTTTGTTGTTTCGTGCAGCAGGTATGAGTCTAGGTTTGGGCCCCAAGTCTAGGATGGTTTGCGACTTCATTGGACGTTTCCTCCGGTGACTCTCCTCAATCCATCCAATGTCATCACGACGCACCTGCTCACAAAGAAGGCAAGCTCAACTGTACGCGCTTCTTGCCTTTCACGGCGTACCTACTACCACAGCGATTGGTGGCATGGAGGTGCTGCGCCCTAAGCATTTTTTCCTCCGCCGTCTTGCTCCAAAACGTATATTTGCGGCGAAAGTACTGCCAAGCGTTGCTTCAGTGCTCCGTAAAACCTGACGTAACACCGCAGTGTTCAGTGCAAGTCGATTTTCACATAAAGCAGTGGAAGGCCGAACCGAAATACATGCGTTGTCTGCATCCGCCATTGCAAGCGTTTCGCTCATTAAAAATAAATAAAACCAAGTAGCATTGCCGGCTTGCTGTTCAATCTAAACTTGGCGCCCGCGCCTTGTCATCTTATCGCGAATGGGTTTGGTGTTCCATAGTTCTGAAGTTAGAATGGTCATGCCGTATCGGACAAGATAAGAGGCGCTGCCCGAGCTAGAGGGTAGCTTGTAACACCTGGTTGATATCTGCGGCTTACAATATAGGGAAGCTTTTATTTCTGGGTGTCTTCTCCCCCCAGCCTTCCCTCCCACCCGCGGTAAGCAGACTGTTCATTCACGCGCCATTAAAAGAAAAGATGGGTGCGTTCGATGTGTGTTCTGTGTTCTACGACGTGCACATAGTTGCACATTGTTTTTGTGCGTAGATATAATCCAGCAATGAGTGTCTACAGTGCGGTCATTGTGTTGCAACAGTTTTTTATGGCTGCATTTTGGTTGGTGTGAACATGATTTCTCCGAAGTGTATGCAGGTTAATGGGCTGTTCAACGCTTTCTTTCAGAGTTTGCGTTAACTCACCCGAAAGGCAGGGCTTGAAGCATACGTGTGCGTGCTTTCGTTTAACATATAGGTTTCCAATTATTGTGTCTCTGAACTGAAACGAATTTTTTAATGTCTAAGGAACATTCCTGTCTCGAGGTGAGCCCAAGAAATAAGTATACACTGAGTGGAACTTTCAAGTTCTTTTCTTCTCCTGCCGAGGTGTGCGCGAAAAAAAAAATCTCTGTAGGGACTAGAACTTTCGGAGTTCTTCTTTCGTAATCAAGTATTGTGTACCTAAATGTGTATTCATGGCTGTAACTTTTGCGCAACTTTAGGCGGAGGCAGATACAAAAAGGGACACGAAGACCTGTATCTGTGTCCGTCTAAAGTTGCGCAAAAGTTACAGCCATGAATTCAGAATACCAACTAGCCCGCCTAACCATGTTATTGTAAATGTGTATGTAGCACGTTTTTTTCCTATTGTACAATATTGCATCCCCAAATTTGCATATGTCATATTTTTGCTTAATCTTATACTGTGTAGAAAAAATGTATGTGAAATATATGATTGTAGTACATTTGTTTTCATGACTTCGAATCAAAGACGTCCTCATATGAATGTTGAATAAACGCAAAGCAAAAAGAATGTTTGTGTAACACTCCAATTAATATCGCCACAAAGACAACAATTCGACACCAGAAAACCTACATGTTTTCTTCGTTCAATTATTAAACACGTTACTTCACACATAACAAACGACGGGCAGCGGCCATTTGGAGACATCGCCGCCGCTCGTCCAACTTTCGCGCCGAGCGGTCCATGAGGCAGCGACCGGCGGCAGGCGCGAAAGTTGGGCCAGCGTCGGTTTCAAGGGCCGGCGCGCGGCAGCATGGCCTGGCTGCCACGGGAAAAATGACGTCAGCAGCGTCCGCGACGTCACCAACCTCCTTTCTCCCCTCGCCACTCGTTGCCATGACGATAAGTACAACGTTTTTCAGACGCCACGTACTACTAGGGGAGGATTTGGCGCTGTGGTTGCGAATTACGCGGGACCACGGTGGATGCTAAAGAGGCCGCCCTGTGGTTTCAGTACTGGTTGAAGGCAGTGTTGCTTCCATCGCTTCTTCCGTGATGCTGGAGTAGCAGACACGAGTAAACGTGGGAGCGAGCGTCAACCAAGGAAGGAAGGAGCAACGCAGTGACTGAAGCACGAGCGACCGCTAGCCGCTTTATATTTGCAGCGCGCGCAGTAGAGGGAGAGCAGTACGAGGGGGAGAGCGCGCATACGCAAGCAGCGCGCGCTTTCCACGCCCCACCGCGCTGCTATCACGCACCTGTTACGCCGAGACCGTGACGGAGCGAACGGGCTGACTACGACGCATGCGCACGCCAGCAGCTGTTGACAGAGAGGCGGGAAGGAGGAGAGGCGCACCTGCTGCGGACGCGGAGCTGTGGACGCCGTCCGACGAAGGAAGAGGCGAGGGTAAGAAATGCTCTGCATTTAAAAGCCTGCAGTGCGGACGCCGGGGCATTCGATTCGACGACACTCGCCTGTGCAAGTCACTTTGTTGACCGCTGCTTCGCCGCCTCTGTATTCTTTTGAGTTGTTAGGGGACCACAAGTTCGCTCCAATAAACGTGCTTCTCATTCAAGACAACTCCATCGTCCTTGTCTTCGTGACATCTGGTAGAGGTGCTGGGTACGCACCCTTCATGCCCACTAGAACCTCGGGTAGCCACCAAGTCAGTCCAACAGGAGCCAGCCTCCGCCTGCAAGATTTACCACCTGAGTTCGGTTTGATGCCAAAAGGGCCCAAGAAAAGGAACGCTGCAACCAACACCGTGGTGCAGGAAACAACGTCGCCAATTGTCCTGCAGCAGCCCCGGGAACCGCCATCGTTCCGGGGAGCCCCCGCTGAAGACCCCGAAGAATGGTTGGAGAAGCTGGAGCGCGTCCGCATCTTCAACAGGTGGGACGACGAAGAAACATTCCAGCATGTCTTCTTTTACTTAGAAGATACTGCTCGAACTTGGTTCGAGAACCATGAGACTTCTTTGACCGACTGGACTCACTTCAAACGGGAGTTTCTTAAGACCTTCACTACCGTCGTGCGGAAAGAAATAGCCGCCCTTTTGTTGGGAACGCGCACGCAACACCCCAACGAAGGAGTCGTGATCTTCGTTGAGGAGATGAAGCAGCTATTTCGCCGCGCGGACCCCGAAATGACGGAAGAAAAGAAGTTGCGCTTCTTAATGCGCGGAGTGAAGGAGGAACTGTTTGCTGGACTTGTCCGAAATCCACCCAAAACCGTCGCCGAATTCGTGACCGAAGCCAGCACCATTGAGAAAGCCCTAGAAATGCGTGCTAAGCAGTATGACCGCAACTTTGTTGGCGCGGCCAATGCGAACGACTTTGGCAGCACGCGGATCCCGGCCGACAGCCTACGCGAGACTATCCGCGCAATGGTGAGAGAGGAGCTGCGGAAACTTCTCCCAACGCCGCCGCAGCCCCAAGTCGCATCCCTCACCGACGTGATTAGAGAAGAAGTGCAACAAGCGTTGGGAACGTCTACGCCATCCGAGGTACCCCGAGAGCCACAAGCTATGACATACTCCGCGGCTGTTCGTCGACCCCGCCCTGCTCCAACACGCCGTCAAGAGGCCCCGCCGTACCGCCGCCCACTGTCACCCGCCCGACCCCCGGTAGCCCGAAACCAGACGTCGAGGAAGACGGACGTATGGCGAACTCCCGATAACCGTCCTCTGTGCTACCACTGCGGAGAGGCCGACCAAATCTACCGTCGCTGCCCATACAAGAGACTCGGACTGCGTGGTTTCTCCGTGAACACACCTCGCCCTCTTCCTGGCCCATGACCACGTGAGATCGACGAGTATCTATCTGAAACCAGCCGTGGCCCAGCGCGTTTCAACCGCTCGCCGTCGCCCTACCCATACCAATCGCCGAACCGCCGTAGCAACGCTGACTTCGCCCGTGGAAGGTCCGCCAGCCCACGCGGGGGAAACTCAGAGCACCAACTCCTGGATGTGAAGTTGCTCTACGGCGAAAAACTGGAAAACCTCCAACGACGCAATGACGTGCCGAAGACAGTGATTTACGACATGCCCTCATCCCGACAACCCGACCTCACCCTGACGAGACTCCCGAACACGACGACAGCTATACGCCGCGACGCTTACCCGACCTGACCGAGACGTCCGCTGAGAAGACGTCGACAACGACGACGCACAGTGCCCGACCGTCAACACGCACAAGCCGAGATGCGACGCCCCGACGCACCCGGAACTCTAGGAAGGCGGCATCCGACGTCAAGGTGTCCATCGACGGTTTTGATGTAGTCGCCCTCGTAGACACGGGCGCCGACTACTCCGTAATGAGCGGACCATTTGCGTCTAAGCTAAAGAACGTTATGACCAGATTGGACGGTGCGCTCATACGCACAGCAGGAGGCCACCTCGTGATGCCAAGTGAAACGTGCACATCGCGCGACACCATAGACGGAACGACCTACCCTGCGCTGTTCGTCGTTTTGCCCAACTGCTCCCGCGACGTAATTCTCGGAATGGACTTTTTGACGGACAACGGCGCAATAATCGATTATTTATTTATTTATTTATTTATTGACATACTGCTAGCCTGATTGCCAGGCTTTAAGCAGGAGTGGGGGAAAGTGGTACAAGAATATTCACCAAAATAACAGTGAGGAGAAGGACAGGTCGCGTGATTATACAACATACAATACTATACAATATTGACATAGTTTACACGCACACACATACACACTTGTATGCGCGGAAGAGCTAGTTACAAGCCATGATTATGACAAACTTATGGAAGCAATGTAATAGGTAAGATTACAACGTACTCGTTGGAAACTAAAACAACAGAGAAACATACCGCAACATTTTCACCGCAATACAAACGGGAAAAACAGTTATGGCAGTTCATTTAGGAACGCAGGTACAGAGTTGGAGTCAACCGTGTTAAACGGTAAAGTATTCCAATCAGCTGCTGCGCCGGGGAAAAAGGACTGTTTGAAGGCATCTGTACGACATGAAAATTCCTTGACCTTTTTTTGAGTGGTATGACCGGGTTGAGCGCGGTTGGATCGGTTCAATGTATTTAGTTTTTGGTATGCCGAGTTTATCATAATATATGAGATAGAATAGTTTAACCTATCTCGGTAACGTCGGGCCTGGAGTTTTTCCAAGTTGGCTGACTGTAAAAGGCTTGATGGAGATATGTGCCAGCTATAAGAGTTAAAAATAAACCTAACAGCTTTCCTCTGCACATTTTCTATGTTATCAATATTAGATTGTGTGTACTGATCCCAAACTGCTGCTGCATATTCTAAAACAGGCCTGATATATGTTTTGTATGCTAATAGCTTTATTTCGCGCGTTGATTTTCCGAGGGTTCTTCTGAGGTATCCAAGTTTTTCCATTGCCTTATTCACAATGTGTGTTATGTGGTCGTTCCACCGGAAATCAGAAGTAAAGACTACGCCTAAGTATTTGTATGTAGTTACTGCCTTTATACATCGGTTATTGACATGGTATTGGAATATGAGAGGATGTTTTTTGCGAGTTACAGTCATTGCAACCGTTTTCTCAAAATTTATTGTCATTTGCCACTTTGAGCACCATTCGTGTATTTGGTTTAATGAGGAGTTTAAAGTCGTTTGGTCGCTGGAAGTTTTAATCTCATGGTATAATACGCAATCATCCGCGAATAGTTTTACTTGTATAGGCATGTTGCAGGCTATATCATTGAGAAATATTAGAAAGAGAGGTGGTCCTAACACTGAACCCTGGGGGATTCCAGACTCTACATCGGCGGGTTCGGAACTTGCTTCTTCAATGCATACCACTTGGCGCCTACATAACAGATACGCTTGAATCCAAGCTATCAATGAATCATTTTTCAAGATTGATTTTAACTTAACAATGAGTTTTGCATGCGACACCCGGTCAAAGCTTTTTCAAAGTCCAAAAAAATTACGTCTACTTGACGTTGCCTGTCGATAGCGAATGCAAGATCATGGGTAGTTTCGAGCAGCTGCGTTACTGTAGAAAAGTTCCTACGGAAGCCGTGCTGTCGATTGTCGCGTAGCCTATTGTTTTCGAGATAGGCTGAAATATGCTTAAATATTATGTGCTCAAATACTTTGACACACGTGCACAATATAGAAATGGGCCGATAAGCAGAGGGCAATGATTCATTTGATTTTTTTGGTATCGGGCTAATTTTTGCGTATTTCCAATCACTCGGAAATTCTGCGTGTGAGAGTGATTTCTTAAATATTAAACACAAATATTTGGCACTCCACTCAGCATACCGTACAAGAAAAGCATTCGGTATGGCATCTATTCCCGGCGACTTCTTTACGTCTAGTTTAAGAAGAAGCGAAAAGATCCCTTCCTCACTGATGTACACGTCATCGATAGGGGGGGCGCCAACACAAGGAACAAAATCAGGGATGATACCGTTATCAGAGGTAAACACTGAGCAAAAGTAACGATTGAGTGCTTCACAGATCTCTGTCTTTTCGGTAACAACAACATTATCCACCATAATGCTAGGTATCGACTTTTTTTAGCTGAAAAGTGGCGCCAAAACTTTCCAGGGGAGGAAAGCAAATAATTTTTTAGGGTAAAGCGTTGATAATATTCTTTGGCTTTCTTTATAGTTTCTTTTAGGTCCAGGCGCAGGCTTGAAAGCTTATCAGTGTTACAAGCGGTAGGGATTCGCTTGCACTTCTTTCTCGCCTTTTGAAGCTTGCGTGATAAGCGTATTATTGCCCTGTTCACCCATGGATTCGAGTTGCGCACCACCTTTCTTTTGAACGGAACAAAGGAGTTGATGGTCGTAAAAACGATATTTTTGAAGTAACGCCAAATGTAGTCCACTGAGTACTCGTCTGATTCACAGAATGAAACAAATGATGAAAAAGAGTCTTCAAGAGCATCTAATACATCTACGTCACTGGCACGCGAGAAAACCGGAATTCTGCACTCCTTATTCTTTATGACTGGAGCAGATTTTGTTTCCAGCGTTAAGCATACCATTTTATGGTCCGAGATGCCCTCAAAAGTGTGTACTTTCGGTTTTCGCCGAAGGACGTGCATGTTGACCAGGAATAGATCGAGGATGGATTCTGTGGAATTTTGAATGCGTGTAGGTTGTTTGACAAGTTGCGTCAAATCGTGGAATAACACAAAATCGGCAAATGCCTCCGAGGAAGCAGAAAGAGCGCACGGGAAATCGTTGTCCCAGCTAATGCTAGGGAAATTGAAGTCTCCGGCTAGCAAGATGTTGCATGGACGGTTTCTATAAGGGCACAAAAAGGCATTAATCTTTTCAACAAACGTGTTGTCGGTGTTAGGAGGACGATAGAATCCCCCTATCAGGAGATTGCAATCGTTTAGAAAGAATTTAGCCAACACGCATTCCACTCCAGGGATGTCGGGCAGCCTTGTCGCGCGCAAAGTATTTTTAAACATAATGGCAACTCCACCGCCACGAGAATTCCTATCTTTTCTGAATACTTCATAACCGGGCGGTAGTATTTCAGAATCACTAACATCGTGATGACGCCATGTTTCGGTTATGATTAATATATGTGGTTTGTGTGCCAAAATTATGCTTTCCAAATCGGTGCTTTTGTTCATTACACTGCGGGCGTTGATGTTTATGCATCGGATGCTTTTATCAGTCTTTACGAGTGGTCATTCGGTCTTTTTAGGTTCATTAGTGCTTCGTGAACTGGGGACCATTTTCTTTTGATTGCTGTCCCATGCAAACATGGTTTTGTCTACTTTTATCTTGTCGTAATAAAGTTGAACTTTCGCGCCTGAATTCCTAGCGTCAGCTGTACTCTTCCAAAGGTGCCTTCTAATTTCCCTGGTTGCTGGTAAAAAATCTTCAGATATCGAAATGTCGGACCCCTTAAGGTTGAGCAGTTCTTGAGTACTGATAATTTTTCTCTGTGGTCAATAAGCCTGAGAATAATTGGTCGTGATTTTTCAGGTTGCTGCAGACTAAGTCAATAACGTTTTCCTCCAACCACTCCATGACGCCAGAATCGAGCCCCGAACACCGTGCTGCTGTAAGGATCGCCGATGATCACGTCACCCTGCCACCCCGCGCAAGCTTGATGATCACCGTCTACTGTGAAGGTGCTGCTCCCGACGGCAACGCCATCGTGGAGAGTGACCAAAGGTTGCTTCTTCACCGTGGTCTGTCTGTCGCAAGAGGCATTGCGCGGTTTAAGCAGCGCAAATCCCACGTTTTGGTAACCAATTTCACCGAGGAATACCAGTATTTAAACAAGGGCGCTGCAATTGCGTTCGTCGAAGAAACACAACAAGCAAGTGACGTGATAGCAGTCGCCGACTTTGAACGCGCACCCGATGATACCTTCAAGATTCCGCACCCCTTCGACGTGAATCCGGCGCTATCGCAAGAAGAAAGGAACAAGTTATTGGCTTGGCTGCGTCGCTACAGCGAGTGTTTTTCGTCGAACTCAAAGTTACGTCAAACACCTCTGGCGAAGCACCGGATAATCACCGAGGATGGAGCCCGACCTACCCGACAGTCACCGTACCGCGTCTCTTCACACGAGCGCGAAGCCATCCGGACTCAAGTCGACGACATGCTCAGCGACGACATTATACAGCCATCAAAAAGCCCCTGGGCTGCGCCCGTCTTACTCGTAAAGAAAAAAGACGGCACATTAAGGTTTTGCGTTGACTACCGGCGACTGAACAAAATTACGAAAAAGAACGTGTACCCCTTCCTCCGAATCGACGACGCCCTCGACCACCTCTGCCACACGAAGTACTTCTTATCGATGGACCTGCAGACCGGCTACTGGCAAATTGAAGTGGACGAGAGAGAGCGAGAGAAGACTGCATATATAACCCCAGACGGCCTATACAAGTTCAAGGTGATGCCGTGTGGGCTGTGCACAGCACCAGCGACGTTTCAAAGAGTCATGGACACTGTGCTAGCTGGCCTTAAGTGGCACACCTGCCTCGTATACCTCGACGACGTAGTGGTATTCGCCCGGACTTTCGACGAACACCTTGAAAGGTTGGAGTCTGTACTCGAGGCCATTCATGCGTCGGGGTTGACGCTGAAGCCTGAAAAGTGCCGTTTCGCATACGGGGAACTTAAGTTCTTGGGCCACGTCGTCAACGCCCCGGGAGTCCTACCTGACCCCGCAAAAACTTCAGCCATTGCGAACTTCCCAAGGCCGAAAGACAAGAAGGGCGTGCGAAGATTTCTCGGGCTGTGCGCATACTACCGGCGCTTCGTCGCAAACTTCGCACGCATTGCAGAGCCACTCACGCGCTTGACGAAAAATAGCACCCCTTTCAGCTGGGAAAAGGACCAAGAAAAAGCATTCTGCGAGCTGCAAAAACTCCTGCAAAGCCCGCCCGTGCTCGCTCATTTCGACGAAAATGCCGAAACGGAAATGCACACGGACGCCAGTGATATAGGCTTGGGTGCCGTCCTTGTCCAAAAGCAAAGCGGCTGCGAAAGGGTAATCGCCTATGCCAGCCGTGGTCTGTCGAAGGAGGACAAAAAGTATTCTGCCTCTGAGAAAGAGTGCCTGGCTATTGTATGGGCGATTTCAAAATTTCGCCCATACGTGTATGGAAGGCCATTCAAGGTTGTAACAGACCACCATGCGCTGTGTTGGCTCGCCAATTTGAAGGACCCCTCTGGCCGTCTTGGGCGGTGGAGCTTGCGCCTGCAGGAGTTCGACGTTACAGTCGTTTATAAATCCGGCAGGAAACACTCCGACGCCGACTGCCTGTCCCGCGCCCCCGTCGACCCACCACCACAAGACTCTGATGAAGGCAGCGCGTTCTTCGGGATCGTGACGGAAAGTGACCTAGCCGCCCAGCAGCGTGCCGACCCCGACTTACGCGTCATAATCGAGTACCTCGAGGGGTGCAACGTTGCCGTTCCTAGGACCTTCAAACGCAGCTTACCAGCATTCAGCCTGAGAAACTCCGTCCTTGTGAAGAAGAATTTCAGCCCCGGAACAAGAGCGAATTACCTTCTCGTCATCCCCGCGGACCTTCGTGACGAAATTTTGGAAGCGTGCCACGACGACCCGTCTTCCAGACATCTGGGCACAGCCCGCACTATTGGAAAAATCAAGGCGAGGTACTGCTGGCCCGGCCTTACCTCTGACGTCACCCACTACGTCCGGAGCTGCCGTGACTGCCAGCGACGAAAAACGCCGCCGACAAGACCCGCCGGACTTCTGCAACCGATCGCCGTCCCATCGAGACCATTTCAACAGATTGGAATGGACCTTTTAGGCCCGTTCCCTACGTCACGATCACAGAACAACTGGATTGTCGTAGCGACAGACTACATGACGCGCTACGCAGAGACCGCCGCTCTTCCGAGGGGGACTGCACAAGAAGTTGCGAAGTTCTTTATAAGGCAAGTTGTGCTTCGACATGGAGCCCCGGAAGTCCTAATCACAGACCGCGGAATGGCATTTACTGCGGAGCTGATGCAAGGAGTATTACGCTACAGCAACACGGATCACCGAAGAACGACGGCGTACCACTCCCAAACGAACGGACTAAGAGAACGTCTGAACAAGACAATCGCAGATATGCTGTCAATGTACGTTGACGTTGAACATAAGACTTGGGACGAAGTGCTCCCGTATGTCACGTTTGCGTACAACACGGCTATCCAGGATACGACGCAGCTGACGCCGTTCAAGCTTGTCTACGGTAGAAGGCCGACTACGATGCTCGACGCCATGCTTCCGCACGTACAAGACGACGACCTCAACGCCGACGTCCACGGATATCTTCAACGTCCGGAGGAGGCCCGCCAGCTCGCTCGAGTTCGTATAACGGACCAGCAGCTGGTGGATGCGGGCCACTACAACCTCCGACGCCGAGACGCCGAGTACCAACCAGGGGATCGTGTGTGGGTTTGGACTCCCATCCGACGACGCGGACTCAGTGAGAAGCTCCTGCGACGGTATTTCGGACCCTACCAGATTCTACGACGTGTCGGCCAACTTACCTACGAGGTGATCCCCGATGGTGATTCCGGAACATCACGACGACGCACGCGGCCCGAAGTCGTCCACGTGGTTCGCTTAAAACCTTTCTACGGACGATAACGAATTTTATTTTTATTTTCGGACTGTCGCTTATGTTAGCATCGGGTCGATGCACTCTTAGAGGGGGAGTAATGCCGCGAACCATACATTGGGTTTGTTTATTTGTGTTTTGCTTTTACCACCCGGCTGCGCCGGTCTGTGTTATCTCTGCGCCAAGGGAAGCGCGTGTTCCATTCTTTCTTTTTGTGCCGCATGTGTTATCTGTTGTGATAAGGAGAGCATTTCGATCTAACGTGAACAGCCCAGAATAATCTTCTTAGATCTACTATGTTCTCGATGCGAATCGACGTTTCGAGAACCACGCGCGCCAAAAGATAAAAAGCCTGCAGTGCGGACGCCGGGGCATTCGATTCGACGACACTCGCCTGTGCAAGTCACTTTGCTGACCGCTGCTTCGCCGCCTCTGTATTCTTTTGAGTTGTTTAGGGGAGCACAAGTTCGCTCCAATAAACGTGCTTCTCATTCAAGACAACTCCATCGTCCTTGTCTTCGTGACAGTATTACTATGATGTATGGATGAAAAATGTTCTGTTATCTTCTCCTGTGAAATTCTGGAGTCACTTCTTTAAAAGAAAAAGCACCTTGTTAAGCGTTGATATTAACAATGAAACAATTACAGACAAGAAAATCATTGCCGAGTCTTTCAATACTTTCTTTACTTAAGTTTTTACAAGTGATAACAGCAAGAGACCCCGTTTTGATTGGTAGTATTGAAATATCTGAACAGGGCAGATTGGCATTATTTCTGAACATTGATGTACAAAAACTCCCGGAATAGATGGGATACCGAATACATTTCTCGTGAGGTATGCGGAATGGTGTTCCAAGTACCTCTGCGTCATATTTAATAAATCCCTTACTGCATCCGTACTTCCAATAGACTGGAAATTTTCAAAAATAGTCCCCATACCTAAAACTAACAACACATCCTCGATCCCTTGCTACCGGCCTACTTCCTTATTGTGCAATTGTGCAAAAATATCTCGGCACTTCATTTTCAAACACATATCGCTTTTGTTGGACAACCATAAGATAATTAGTGCATGTCATCACGGCTTCCGGAAAGGCTTTTCAACAACCACGCAATTACTTGAAGCTGTTCATGACTTAGCTGCAGAATTAGATAAACAGGGGCAGACTGACATTATATTTCTCGATTTTGAAAAAGCGTTTGATCGCGTATCTCACCGAAAGCAACTCCTGAAACATCAGTCAATTCTAAAACATGACTCATTGCCGTCTTGGGTAGAAGCCTATCTTTCACTGCGGTGCAAAAGTGCAGACATTGAAGGTGTCCTGTCAAGTCCGCAGCCAGTAGAGTCCGCTATTCCGCAGGAAACCTAGGGCCACTATGTTTCCTAATCTTTATCAATGATATATCAGATTCCCTCCCCGTAAAGGTACGTTTATTTGCAGACGATTTCGTTCTGTATCAACAAGTATACAGCTTTGTTGACCAGGCCCTTTTATCGCTCGAAAGAAAAAAACAATGGTGTGAAACATGGCAAATGAAAATTATCGTGCTAAAAACCGTAGCAATGACCATTACGCGAAAGCGAGAGCCTTTAAAATTTCCCTACTGCATCAAAGATCATGTGGTTGCAAGTGTGGATGAATGCAAATGTTTAGGTGTTATTGTTTCTTCCAATTTGAAGTCGAACCAACATATAGCATTCATTTAAAAGAGAGTCACGGGCAGCCTTGGGTACCTGAGGAGAAGTTTACGAAAATCTACGTAGGAAATAAAATTGTTAGCCTATAAAACTTACGTTAGACCCATACTTGAGGACGCGTGTATAGTTTAGGACCCTCATACTAAGTGGAACATTACTAAATTAGAAAAAAAAAATCAGTGGAAAGCTCTTCCCTTCGTGTATAATAGCTACAGTTGGCGTATTGCACCTTGTTTACTTTTGAAAAAAGCACACTGGACCAATTTGGTACTAAGAAGATATTAGAGACAGAAATATATGTATTTGCTGTATCACGACAAGCTAGGGATTACAAGGAATGGTTATATTGAACCAGTCACTAGGCGTTCCACTCGCTCGCAACACTAAAAGAAGCTAAAAGAATTTTCATGCAAAACCGACAGCTTACGAATTCATTCTTTCCCCGTAGCGTACGCGAGCGGAATCGGCTTAAGGCTGGTGTTGTAGAATTCAGGACGGTAGAATCATTTATGAGGGCTTTAAAAAAATAACATCTTGTGCACATCTCCCTTGTCCAACAACATTCCCATTGCATATCTTGTAGTGTTCGTCCGGAGTTGTAGCGTGATGAACATTCTATGCAGCTCTGCTTTGTAGCTCTATTCTAGGATTTCATGGTTTCCTGCCACAGATACTCACACGTGATTTCGTCTTTTCTTTTCTTTTTAGTAAAGTTGTTACGTTCTTGTACAATACACTTTTAGCTCACTCTGTCGCATTCTGTTGGGATGAAATCGCTGCTGAAAAGATGCCTTGTATCTTGTCGATTTTAGTGGGTTGCCACTTCTGTGCAAAGTCATCTTTTTTCACATGCGTGCCTTATTTCGCGTTAACGCTTTTCCCTTCCTTTGGGCGCTTTCTTTGAGTATTTTTAAATTGTGCCTACAGTGATGCCACTGCACATAAACCTTTCTCAGTGAGGCGTATTGCCACAAACTTGCTCTCTTGACTAGTTAATGTAGCGTCTTTTTTTATGTTTTCTTTTTACCGCCCCGTCCTGCCAAGGACCTTGTACTAGAGGTCGGCAGTACAATGCAAATAAATAAAAAAAACAGAAGTCTGCTACAAAGCGCTTAGAGCGCGAGGTATGCGCGTGCAGTTGTGTCGAATGAGCGGTGGCAACGCCGCGTGGTCTCGTTCATTTTGTAGCCTAGTGCGTCATGTTAATTATATCTGTGGATACCACGCATGTGTCGGTTGCTGGTACCAGAAATATCTATTACATGACGCTCACGGAACTTCTATGCCACACCTTCCACTCCCACCTACCCTTTTGACCAAGAGTTCTCGTGATCAAACAAAAGCGATATCTCTCTATCTTTATCTCTCCCTTTCTCTCGCCCTTTGTCTTTCAGTGCTGGATCCCTAATTGTGTTTAGTTGGTCACGCACTGACTCAGAGTGAAGATGACAGCCCCATCTGTGGTGGGCATGTGAATCGACCAAAATGAAGAGCGGTTAATAGGACAGGTCAGTGATGTCTATTGAAAATTCCCTCACGCTCTTGTCAGATCGATAGTTTACGTACAGCAAAGCCTCGTCCGACGTTCTTAAAAGAAATTCAAATAGCCAACATGATATGAAATCACCAACATATTAAGCGCTTTTTGTCCACTGCGTGTTATCCTAAAGGTGCTCTGGGGACAAAACCACTGCGTTTGAATTGACGTCTTCTTGCTGACCTACTATTATTGTCTCACGCGTTGCACACGTGGTATGGACGTGGCGTGGCAGCTTTGTGTATACCATTTTCATTCTGAACTGTGTAGATTGTTTCTCCGAGTTCTCGTTGCATCTAAGTTTTGCATTTTTCTACTGTTTAGCTTTAGACTTTTTAGCCTTTATTGCTTGTTTAGGTCGTGTGGTTTATGGCTGGCTGTGATTCAAACTCTATCTGTGATGATTGACTGATTGATTGATTGGCTGCAGCGTTTAACGCGCCGACGCAACACAGGTGATGAGATGCGCCGTAGTGGAGGGCTTCGAATTAATTTTGACCTGCTGGGGATCATTCGTTCGTTCAAATCTCGTGCACACGGGCGTTTCAGGGGCGAAGAATCTCAAGGATGGGGCACGTCCGTCGTCCGGCGTTCGTGCTCACGGCCCAGCAGCGTGTAAATCGAAACA
>NW_027526257.1:16509159-16561759 GCF_048455015.1 Haemaphysalis longicornis
CTGCACTTAAGACGTCTTATTCAGTACCGCTAGTCACAAGACTATAAAAAATTGACTTGAGCCTCGATTACAAAGGTATTTTACTAATTTACTAAAGGACATTCGAAGAAAACCTCTGATGGTAGCAGGCCAAAATTTCCGGCTAGGCATCCATTAACATTGTTGGCTCCATGGTGCGGCCTACCGTTTCTTGCAAGACAATATCCGGGACGCCACACTAGCGTTCTTGTTAAACCTCGAACCGTATCCGTGTCCACTAAGCCTACAGGCTGTGAAGTAAGCAAAAACACGAGAACAATATTCAAAAATTGGCGATATGTATAGGTGCCGCCAGATGTAATTTATAGACGATCTCGTAAATTTACAGGAATTTCTTCATCCCGAAGCTGCCCGGCTATTTGGTGTACGTTTAAAGGAGTCAACTTTTAACCGCTCTCGTAAAGGAAGTAAGGCAAATATTGTGATATTCACAAGTACTTGTTCCAGTTACTTACGCGGAAGCTGTACACACGTCGAAATTGCTAACTGCACGGAAGAGGGTGCCAGCCTATTCACAGAACGGCAGCTTGCCATGGTCGAGGGCGCATAAATACCGGTTGATAATCGGCAGCCAAGACGCTTATCTTCTGCACTCGGCTGCTGCAGCGCATACGCACATGCGTGTCTGACAAGCCTGGGCACTATCGCAAGCTGCCGCTCTTTGCATAGGCTGGCACCTGGTCATTTGTGTGAACATTTTTGAGGACTGCACGTTGTAGAAAGGGCTTGGGCGTCATAGTAATTGTTTTAAATGCAGAGAATTTCAGTAACTCACGATGTCACCCGCGTTGACGTCCGTAGTCCGCACCGCACCCCTCCCTACTATATAAAAAAAGAATACTATCCGGCGCCCGGTTTCGATCCCTTGACCCTGCGGGCGGAACGCAATGTACATGGTCCTCTACCCACTGCGCCACAAAGCCGACACAGAATGGGACGCTACGAACGCGCCTTATATCGTTGACTCATTCAAATTACTGCTGACGAGCGCTCTCTCGTCAGCATTTGCCACAAGTGCAACAACATTAACATAACGCAAACTACTTCGTGCGCCCCCGGAAATGCTCTGCATTTGATCGTGCCCCTCGCGAGGGGGATGTTTCACTGCGTTTTCTCTCGGTCGCGGGACCCGTGGCGCCATCTGGCGGAGGCGCGGCACAACTCGTAGCACTTTCTTTGAAAAAGCGCCTCGAAAGCGCGGAAAATATGAAATAGGGATGACGCGCTTTCGAGGCAATCCGCCGACGCGGCTGCTTTGTGTACATTTTGTACTTTGACTTCGACTCATTTCTTAGTTTCGAACACCCTTTTTTGTTACCGATGCGTCTCATGAGAAGACATTCATCATGTTATATGCGTTTGTCCAAAGTACACCCTACGGAAACTCATTTTATAATTAAGGAAACAAAACTTCACGTTAACTATTTTTTTAGGGTAAGTTGCGCTTGTTATGAACACTGAGACGGACACGGGAAAAAAACGTAGACTCACGAAAAGACGGCGAAAAGTCTTTTTTTTCCTGTATCCGTCTCAGTGTTCATAACAAGCGCAACTTACCCTCAAAAGAATGAAACACCAACTAGCCCGACATCAAGCGTTAGTGAACTATCTTTTTAATTAGCAGGACATCGCCCACACTACAAAGAATAACTGGTTTCCGTCCAACGGTACGAAAACAAATTCTGCCAAATTGGTCACGCTGAGGAAGGCCCGGGAAGGACACAATGGGTTGCAAAATGGTTACCACTTCGGGCAGTGTTCAGGTACATAGCGTTGTCATAAAAGGGGTGCCGTAAGCAATGTTCCCATGAAAGCCCGCTGGGCGGCTCCTTGTGGCAGCAAGAAGCAGCTTGGTTCTTTGGACGGGGCTACTTGGGCCACTATAGCAGCGCCGTTGCTATTGTAGCTGGTTGCTTGTGTGGTTGCTTGTTGCTTGTTGCAACCAATAAGGTTAAAAAAAAATTTTTAACCTCCTTGGTTGCAACAGACGCTTGCTTATGTGTGGTTATTTTGGCTTTTTTTGAAAAAAGTATAGCTGGCATGTAAAACTTTTTTTCGTAGAATGACTATTTAATGTTGACCTTTAAATAAAAATAATGTGCCGGCGCATATTATTTGTTCAAACTTTGGCCAAAAATGCCAAATTTTGCACTGCATAAAAAAAACGTGTAAATTTATTCGACGCTGCTACGACAAAATCTGTAATAATTGCGTTTAAAAGCAATTCGTTTGCTGGTACCGCGTTAAAGTCTTACGATAAGAACAGCTGCTAAAATGTTTGTTTCAACAGTGACGAAATGACTAGCCATAGCAGGACGAAGTATTCGTACTAGGATTGAGTATTTAACTTATTAATATCTTAACAAGCATGAGGCAACGGTGAAGATTACGATGACACCAAATCAATCCGTGCGATGCACTCAATTGGAAAGCAGTGCTTAGTTTCCAAAACTTGCACTTCAAATTTTACAATCGTCTGTGTCGCTATGCTTGTTGTTTTCCTCTTCCCTCCATCAGTGGGATTGAAGGCCGTGGACAGTCGCGACTGTTACGACTCTGTCTGAGCATATACACGCCTCAGAGTTACGCAGCTGTAACTGTGCGCCTTACGATGCGCCCAGCTAGGTCAAACGGAGTGTACGTCAAGCTATGTCCCCGTGTTGGAATTTTAAGGAAAACGCTGTACCGAACGCAAGTCCGAGACGTACTTCCACGTTTGCACTGCTCGAGCACAGTCACTTCGCGACTTGCCTTTTTTCTGCTTTACGGGTAGAATAGTCTAAGGACGAACCTTCGGCTAGATTTAAAATAATAACGCACGAACTGCTTTAGTTCTCCGAGCACTGAAGCTGCGCCAGCAATTCTCCAACAAGGATGCATCAGAACACAAGTATCAATCATTCACCCTTCCCATATATTCGGAGCACCCAAAGTATGTCTACGTAGCGAGGAACCAGTACGAAATTCCGGCGTCCTTTTACACCGAAGAAGAAATCACCCCTGCGGAAATGCGTGCTTCAACCTGTTCCCTACGTTCTTCGAGCAGTTTGACAGCGGCCACACAGTGTGGGGTTATTATCGTCCGAACCTTCTCTCCTGGTACGAGCGAAGATTAGACAGCAACGTTCTCTTCCTTACGTACGAGGAACTTCTAGAGCACCACGAAACATAGATTCTGGGTATAGCGATCTGCAACGGCGTTGGCGAAGAGTATAGCCATAAGTTGAGAGAAAATAGGGCGCTGCTGGAACAGATCTGCGCCGATACGCGCTTAAAGGTTATGTGTCATAAGGTTGTAAAAAACGTGACATTATTTGTTTAGGACGTGGAAGCTATCCCAGAGAAAAAAAAGTGGCAATGGATGAAGAGACTGCAAAATTGTAAACGCCGGAGATGATCCCAAAGCGTTTCGCGAGGAACGCCCATTCCTGACAGGAAGCAAAAAGCTGGAAACGACTTTTAACACCCGGCATTATCGAAGCGGTGCAAGTGCCATTCATGGAAGCAAGGGGGGAAGTTATGATTTATGGAAATGTTATGGCTGACTTGGCTCCAAAAGCTATACCCACTTTGAATTTCGCACGTGCACGTATCCACACTAGACACATATGCCCTTAAGTGTAGAAGCACTTCCCACAAAAAAAAATTGGCTTCATGCCACTCTGTAATGGTGGTTGGAAAGCAAAGCTGTCAACGACACCCACAACATTTGCCCTTGCGAGTGACTTGAATTCACGCAGGTGGCTCTACAAAAAGTGACACCAGAGATTCTGGCTGCCGTTACCTAGAATTCACAGGGGCGGCGTCCCGAACGCAGAAGTGTGGGCCATAGCCGGGGTAGAGCAGCGGACGCCACCGCTGTAGACCGTACATACATCGGCAGAAAGAAAACTCCGTGGAGCGTCATTCGAATAGGGCGAGACAACGGAACCTACCCATCCGGATGTGCTAGCTCGGGGCTAAATCACCGCGCGTCACAACTGTGCACACAAAAACAATTCGGCATGTGAGCTTAGTGATTCCCATTTATACCAATTTAAGCTAGTTTAGCAAGTTTAGGAATTGCGAGAAAGCTGAGGGAACTTTTATATTCGCTATTTATCAGAACCAGTTACTTCTTTCGCCTTCTGTAATACTTGTTAAAAACGCACTTGAATTGCTGATCATCGATTTAGAAAACGGGGTCCCATTCGTGGCCAGCAGTGCGGAAAAGGTAGTATTTGTTTAGCGGCGAGGTCTCTTTGGGTGGCCTCTGCATTTCGCTTTCGTGCCCTGCAGATCAATCTATAATGTCTTTGACATACTAATTTTTAATTCCGTCGCGTCCGGGTTCCCAAGTATGTGCTGTTGAATATTTTAATCAAGCTGTGCCAAAGAAGACCCCCAATGGACGTTAAGCTGCGCCAGAACAGGCCGAAGAAAACCGTCGCTAAAGCAGACGACACAGCCGGGTAATGCCGATGCGCTCGCAGGCGTGAACACGCGGGTAAAGCTGATGATGATGATGATGATGCTTAGGGGCTTCCCCTTTGTAACGGGGGGGGGGGGCATTGTACAGCGGCCTTAGTCGCAACGCCACTGTACAATCACCTCGCCAAAAAATACAAACAAAATAAATAAAATATTATGTCAAAATAAAAAGCTATGTGTAAAAAAGCTGTAACAAAGCTGTAAAAAGTGTAAAAAAATAAACGCTACGAACTTTTTGTGCTAGTATGACTTCTTTGTTCGCATGTTTTCCCAGATTGTTATCTGCTCTTTTCCCACCAACATTCTAACCTTCTTTTACTAACCTCTAGTGCTGTCCAGTTCACTTTTCCGCTAACCTTAAAGCCAAGGGCTTCCGGAAGGTGGATGGCTCCATCACTGAGGGCTGGACGGATACTTTTGCACTCCGTTACAATATGTAGCATGGTTTCTGGCTTATTTCCGCAGCCTGCGCATAGTTCTTCCTGTACCGGCTCGCGGATAAGCGTTTTTGTCCGCAAGCAACCCGCTCAGGCTTCAAAAAGCAATGCACTCCCTTTGGTATTATCGAATAATTTTTGACTTGTGATCTCCTGCTTCCCGATCCTGTGATATCTAAGGACTTCTTTGCATTCATCCTCTTTTTCCAGGTCATTGTTTCTGTTTCTTTCACTTCATATTTTATTGTCTTGGCCGTTTCCCCTGCACTTCCAGGTTTCACATACTTTGTCCTGAGCCTTCTGGTTCTTTTCCCTCCATTGTGTGTCCACGCTTTTCATGTAAAGATACCGTAACACTTTGGCCGCCCATCTCTGAACATCCATATTTCGAAGTCGTTCTTCAAAACATATTTTGCTCTGTGCTTCTCTCACTTCGAAGGATGCCCCTCCCATGTCTCCCTGCACTGCCTCCTTTGTTGTTTTACTGTGTGCTCCTAATGCCAATCGACCTATTTCCCTCCTATTTACTTCTAGCCCTGATTGAATCTCTGATTTGACACACACTACTGCGTTTGAAAAGGTGAGTGCTGGTACCACTACTCCCTTCCAAATTCCTCTCACTACTTCATATCTGTTATATACCCACAGTGCTCTGTGCTTCATGATAGAGGCGTTTCTTCTGCCTGTCATTCTTAAATGCTCCTCATGAGTTTTTAGATACGCCTGACCTTCGTTTAACCATATGCCCAGATATTTGTATTCCGTTGCCCAGGGTGTTGCTGCTTGTTGAACGAATACCGATTCTTTACGGGCGTTGTCATTAAAAACTAGAACTCCCGACTTTGCTCTGCTAAACTCTAACCCCTGTCCAGCAAGACGAAATTCGCAGTGCCATCTGCACTGCGCTCCGTGAGTGAAAACCGCACTTCCCTCCACAGCCGCGTTGGGAGTTTCTTTTCCCGCTCGCCACGAAAGAACCATTGTCTGGTAGCGCTAGAAAGCTGTCCTCTAAAAATGTTCATTGCATGGGCAAGCACAATGGGCAAGCACAAAAACAATGGTCCAACAGAAATGTATGTTCACACTGCAAACCCTAGCGCAATCTTAGCTACCGACATGGTAGGACTACTCGCAGAGATGTATTGGACAAAATGGCTCGAAAACCGCTTTTAAACTCCATCATATCAGTCTGTCAAGCATATACGCAAAAAGATTAGGTGAGCCTGCGCAGTGTGACGCAGGTACACAGAGCGTTCAATGTAGTCTGTCAGGTGTCTCTCCTAAATTACCTCAAAGATACACCAACGGTGACTTTGAGAAAAAAGTTATCCCTAATCAGGTGTACTCACACTAAAAATAAAAAACGGTTGCTTCGCAAGTAATAATAAAGCAAAGCCCCAAGTCAGTCTCACCTTCGCACTCCGGGTGCAATTGCATTTTATCATCCACCAATTATAATAGGAGCGGGAGTAGCAAGTTGCATGGGAAACGAAGCCCTTCTTAAGAAAATAATGCCATACACGTATTCGTCCAGACCATTACCCACAGATTAAATTGGCACATCCTTTAGCAAACGTTTCATGCAAGGTTCTTTTTTTATTAACCACATACCCCGGATGGGCAATGCGGCATGAACAAATACAATAGATTCATCTGAGGTAAAAAAATTCTTGTTCCACAAACGTGCTGGGGTTTTCGGCCCATGTATACATGTAAGCCGATTATCGCCAGGCATTCAACCATTCTCACGGCTGTCTGCAATATCTGACAACAAGCGTATGAGAAGAAAACGAGGGATTGATGGAAACCGGTTAGGTAGAAAGACATATTGCAACATTTTTGCCAAACGCTGCAAAATATTTCTCAGGAGTTTTTTTTTTTTTGGTCGTGTCTGGTCTTACTGCAGAGCATTTGCCAGATCGTGCACTTCTTTTACACTAAAAATAAAACAAACTGCACAATTACTGTGTTTTAGGCGAATATGCAGTACATGCGATTTCGTGAGTCTCGGAGATCCACAACTTCTATATTGAAATTAATATTTTATCGCAGATATGGAGGGATTTAGATATTTCATCTTGGACGGGCACAGACAGGCTGGGAGATATGTGCACACAGGTAAAAGGCCTCAATATTGAACACTCCGAAACTGTCTCATCATCCTCAGTCTACTCGGATCTACTGCATGAAGAAAGCCTCTCTCGTTAATCTCCAACTGCTCTGGCCCTGCTCTGCTCGAGGACACTGTTTACCCCCCTTCCATTTTTTTCATCCCTCCATCGGGCCTTCCCTTTCTTCTGGACCCGTCTGTTGGTATCCACTCCGTAGCCTTAATTGAGCAGCGGTTGTCGGTTCGTCTGACGACACGGCGAGCCCAAGTGAATGTCTTTTTCCTTTTTGAAATATAATATATTCTACTCTAGTTTGTTCGCTGATCCAGGAACCTTGTTGCCTGTCCCTGAGTGTTACTCCTAACACTATTGGTCACTTGGCCCGTTGAGCCGACCATAGTTTACTTTCAAGTTTTTTAGTAAGGGGATAAGCTTCAGTTCCGTATGTAATAAACGAGAGAGTGCACCGGTTGTAGATTTTCCTCTTGCGTGATAGATGTAGCTTACTTTTTATTTCTGGGGACTGCTTGCCGAGTGCTCCCAATCCTATACCTATTCTGCACGGGATTTTTCTTTGGTCTGTCCTGATTAGGGTCAGCGCTTACCATCTGCCCCAAGGAGTTATATTCTTTTACATCATCTAGCGTTTTGTTTCATAAGCTAAGCAGGACATCTGAGGCATGCTTATTCCCCATTACTTTTAGATTACGGCCATGCTTTCTGATTGTAGTAACACAAGCACTGTTTGGGTATTTTCTGCAATCTCACTAAGCAATACCATGTTGTCTGCCAACCTCAATTGACTGAAATATTTCCCATTTATCCTCATTCCTACGGTTGCCCACTCAACCTATCTAAGCGCCTTCTCCAGACATGGTGCGAACAGTTTTTCTGATATGGTATCTTTCTGTCTTACTCTCTTTGATCGGAAATTTATCACTTTGCTTGTGGAGGGTTATCCTCCCCATGCATTCCTTATATATGTCTTCTAAGAGTCTTATGTAGGTCTCCTATATTTCTATGTATTTTACCACTTCTGGCACGGCTGCGGGGAGTACTGACTCAAACGCTTTCTCATAGTTTATAAATGCCATGCAAAGGGTTTGATTGACTTGTCTGACAACATGGAAGTGATCCATGGTTTAAAGCCCTTTCCCAAACCCAGCCTGTTTTTGGGTTGTGGGAAATCCTGGATATCACCTACGAGGCTTACTATACCTACTTAAAAAGCTTGTGCACAACCGAGAACAGGCTGGCGTGCCTGTAGTGCTTGATGTCTTTCGGATCTCTTTTTTTACGAATCAGAATAATGTGGGCATTTTTCCAGGCTATGGGAGCTTTTGGAGTCTTCAAGCATTCGGAAAATAGAACAGAAAGTTTTTCCAGTGCAATATTTCCTCCCTCCTTCAAAAGATTCCCGGTTATGCCATTGTCACCTGCGGCTTTTCCTCCTTTCACGCGTTTGAGAGCCTCTCCTACCCAATCTTGAGCTACTAGATGGACATTGGAAGTTGAGCTTGTGCTCTCATTAATTTCCCTTGGTTCAAAGTCGCCGGCATACTACCTGGTGTGGAATCGTTCTGCTACCTTTCTCATTCCGTGGAAGAAGTGCGTAATGTTACCCTGCGCGTGGCTACCTTTCTATTAGTTGCTTTCTATCTTCCAGCTATTTACAACGCATTCTCGATCACTGCCACGTTAATGCAGGAATGTCGTTTCTTTACTTCTACTAATCAGTTTCTACAGTTCAGCTAATTTAATCTGATCTCCCGTACTTGAAATTTTCATCTTTTACGTCTCGCAGTTAGTTCTTTTGTTTTCTTATTTTTTCATCTTGTTCCCTGCATGTTTCTTGTACCACTGCTTCCGCTGATTCATTGATTACCAATGATTGATCGCCAGTTAGCCTGTCTACACTGACCTCGCTTTAGATGCGACGCGGAGAGCATCTCTTGCTCTCGGCTCTGTCCCTCGTGTGTCGCGGCGTCCGTTGTCCGCGCTGCTGCGCCTCTCCTCTCCTCTCCGCGATAGCGCACCCTCTCACCCAAACATCTGCGGCACGCGGTGTAGCGCGACGGTTGGCGGCGCTGCACTCGGCGGAGCGCGCGCTGTGCGCATGTGCAACGCCCTCTCTTTCCGCGGTCTCCTCTCCTTCGGCGCTGCGCATATAACCGGTGTGCCGTGCTCCGGCGGCCTCTCGGTCGACGGTCGCTCTCCGCTTGCGCTTGTACTCTGGAACCCCCTCAGCACCGCATCACATCAAGGTCCCCGCGAGGGGAGGTGGGCGTAATGTTTGCTTATCTAGAAGCGCTAATTTATTTTAAAGTGTGATTTTAAACTCCTGCAAACTGTCCCTGACTGCGTCCATGCGGGGCTTCTTTCTTTTCACGAGTTTCCTCCTTTCTCTTTCCGATTCAACCTTAGCTTGCATCGTAACATGTTATGATCGGGGCTCCGAATATTACCCTGCTAAATGGCTGCTCCGAATCGCTGCTCCGAATCAACGTCTTGCAGAATAGTTCATTTTTTGTTGTACTATCGGTTTTTTTTATCCACGACTGAATATTTCGTTTGTTAAAAAATGTGCTTATCAGCCTTACCTTTTTTCTGTCGGCAAATCCCAGCAGTGTATCTTCTCTGATGGAATCAGCTGATACGTAAGCTTACTCATGAGGGATCCACTGACGTTTGGCCGCTTAAAAAGTGAACCAATGCTGCGCTCAAGTGCATAGCTTGGCTATAAAATGGCTAGCTTAAAGCTTAGGTGGCCAAAAGGCCGCTGAAGGTGTGCAGCATTCTTCCTCGCCATTTGAACACAATCCTAGACCAAAAAAACTGTTTTATTAGAACAACCGTGGCCTTTTGGCCGGGCAGCACAAAAGTCAGGACGCCCTGGATGTTTAAAGTCTGCACCACTTGGAACCGTTACCAGGGTATAAAATAAGGTGAAAGACCAAGGGCCGCGACGTCCCTATGAAACAGTGATGTAATATTTTACAAAGATGGCCATGAGAGGAAGACGAAGCAGGTGGAGCGAGAGCTGCTCCCGCGTGATGAAAGGCACCTATGATAATATTCTCATCGGTGCAGCAATGATGATAATAAAGTTTCAACATATTACCCGGCCACAAAGTAGCGGTGGCCAGTAAGCGTCCAGTCGGTACATCAAGTTTGTTCCAGTCAGTCCGGTGAGGAAGTCAGACGGGAGACCTGCCGCAGGTGCCGTCTTTTAAACCGACGCATGGAATGGTGGCCCAGTCGATGCAGCCAAGGTAAATTTGCTTGATGTTGTCGATGCTTTTGAATTCTGCTGAGGATTTGGGATTTTTTACCGGGGCATGATAACAGTGACTTGGAGACTTCCGGTCCTGTCTCGAACGCTGTACTCTGGTAATCCGGTTGGCCTTGAGAGATGTATCCCCGTCGTAAGAAGTATGCCTTTTCAGGTGCTTCCTTCGTTCGACGGCGTTCTGGGGTGTGTGCCACGACAATCTTCTTCGCATGTCTCACAAAATATTCACGATGCTGTTCTTTCGTATGCTTCGTAGCTTGGTTCTTCGCTACGAACACTTGTATATCGTCTTTTTGCCGTTCTAATATTTCAACAGATGCGTCCGTGTCTTCATGCTCGGCAGATGCGGTATACGTATTTTTTGCCAGCATTAGGGCATCCGATGAGCAGCATATTAGATGAGAAGCATCTCATCGTCGGTCCTGTGTCCCTCCCTTGTCGTTGTCGTTGTTGCGCCGTCCACAGCCCCACTGTGCATGCTCGGCTTGCTGAACGCCCGGTCCCAACTATGGCTCCTGGAGCGACAGTGTTGCCTGTGCCTTCGTGGCCCGGCACGAGACGAGCACGCTTCCCCTTTAAGGGCTCCTGGAGCGACAGTGTTGCCGGTGTCTTCCTGGGCCGGCACGAGACGAGCACGCTTCACGCGTCTTCGACGTTTCATTGTCGTTGCCAGCGGCGTGCGTCGGCGAGTCTCGCCGGGCCGTGATTACAAGCAGCCCACAACTATCCGGGGAACGTGCACCGACCTCATCTTCCGCAACTTCACGGTTTATCCACTACAACAGCCCTTGACTTTACATTTCACAGACCATAAGGCGGTCATAATCAAAGCGGAATGCCAATCACATCTCGACGTCACCTACGTTGAACATGATGATGATAATGCCTAAATAAGCACAAACCCATACCACGTACTACGTCTCTCTCTCTCTCTCTCTATCTTTAGTTCCTCTCCACTCTAACACCCCCTACGCCCCTCCAATAAAATTACACCATCTTCCCGTAGGAGAACACTGAGTAGTATGCGAAACAGCCACGGGGTCAACGCAATTTCTCATTTTGTAGCTCCGGTAAGTGAAAAGTGTGGTAGTTACCATGGAAACCAAAGGGTAAATATAACGGTAGCTACGTACCTCAACCTCACAGAAACGACGAACGGAAAACTAATGGGCACTTGAATCGACCCAATGCCTGCTTTGCATACTACTCAGGGTGCCCCTACGGGGAGATGGTGTAATTTTTTTCTTTCTCCCTCATCAGGGGAAATACTTGAAATGAACACAAAAATAATGAATGTTTCAATCGGAGGTCAGGTGTCGCCAAAAAGGGGGGGACGCAGGTGAGATTTTCGGAAAGATTGCTTGTTCCTTAGGGTCTCCCAATTTCGTGGGTCGTAGAACCGTTAATTCAGGGTGAAAAAAATTCCCCGCATTTCCCCGAGGGGAAGAATGTGAAAGTGCGAATGCACGAGTTGAATTTGCGCGGTTCGGTAATGTTCGCGAAAGAGAGATCACACATACACACACACAACTACAAAGAAAGAACGATGCATTTATTCACAGACACCTATTTGTGTTGTCGTTGTACTTGATTGCTGAGCGGATCTCAGCTTTGAAATTTCGTGTCAGTACTCCTTTAAGCGGGTGCATTAGCCCTTCTCACGCCCGATTCCTGGCCAATCCCCCACGTGGGTATGTGCCATGTCAGCAGGAGCAACAACACGAATGAGCCATGGGGACGCGGCCAGGCAGCGCGCGCCAATCTCCCCCCGTTGCTAGGGAAGACGAGGAGCGCGCGCACCCGCAGCTGTTGCTATGCGGAATACGGCGGCGGACGAATCAGGCTCGCTTAAGAAGTGCATTCGCACTTAAAACTCATTGGAGTTTGTCGAGGAACGCAATTTCTTGATGATCTGGCACTGGTCGATGGTGTGAAATTTTTTATCTTTTAATCGATAATACTGTTGGTAAATCGAATAAACGACTCTATCTCTTGTTTCAGTATCTCAATCTAACTTCAGATTTTCTTAGCTCGTGCAGCAACCCCGTCAACACATACCCAATGCCACTGCTCGTCATAGCAGGCCTAATCTTGCTTTTGCTTCTTTGCACAGTCCTCGAGCTATTATCCGCCCTTTTTCTCGTGTTATTTTCAGTGTCTGCTTGTGCATCCTAGACATAGCGAGGCCCAAATCGTGTTGCAGATGAAGCGGGTCTTTCATTGCGCGATGCGCTGCGGCATTCCCCGTGCCGTTTATGAAATCGCCGCCCATCCAAAGAAATCGTCGGAGATAAGGATCCGTTGTCGTCGTCTAGTCCGCCCATCGCCTCGGTACCTTTTAGGTACACCACCGGTTCAGTCCATCAACACCGGTATGTTGTCGGCATCGCGGGGTCCTCTTCCTAATAGGACGAAGTTCGGATGACACCAAATCGCACAGGGCCTTCTTCCCGGGTTTCAGCCCCATAAAAAATAAGGCGAAAGACCAAGGGCTGCGACGTCCCGATGATAGGTTGGTGTCCTATTTTACAAAGATGGCGATGAGAGGAAGACGAATCATCTGGAGCGACAGCTGCTCCCACGTGATGACAGGTACCGATGATTATAATTTTCATCAGTGCAGGGATGATGATAATAAAGTTTCAACACGGGCTTCGAAAACTTCATTTTTGGTACGTTTGGTACGTTTGGTACGTTTTTCTCCGTCAGTGGTTTGTCGAGGTATTTAAATTTTAGTGCTGTTGCCTGCGTCGCCCCGTATTGCCTCCGTAGTATTACCTCGGTATGGTACTGGCGCTTGCGACGTAGCGCTGAACTTAAGAGCTTTTAAGTGCGAACGCACTTTATAAGCGACCCCAAACCATCCACCGCCGCCTGCGGTGGTGGCGGCGGCGTCCGCAGTGCTCCTCTATATTTAAAAAAGAAACAGCATCCGGCGCCAGGTTTCCATCCGAGGACTTTGCGGCCGCAGCGCGACGCTCTACCGACCAAGCCACGGACGCGACGCTGATATCAGTGTTAGTGACGCGCCTTATATCTTTAACGCATTCAAACTACGTCGTCAGCGGCGTGCGTTGGCGACTCAGCGGCGTTATAGCGGCTTGATAACTGCGTGGTGTACACGTGATACTACAAACCCGATGGAAGAGATGGAAGAGAAGGCGGCGAGGCGGTGGGCTGCGGGGGCCGAGCGCAAGCGCCGCAAGCGGGCCGACAACCGTGCATTCGCACTTTCACATTCTCCCCCTCGGGGAAATGCGGGGGAATTTTTTTTACTTCGTAGGTCAGTGTTCAAAGTTGCACAAAGTCTCCTTTAGCTTTTGTAACAATCTTCTGCTCCTACATAGCGAATAGTGTCGTTTTTCCGAATTTATTCTCGCGGGTAAGCCGGTTAGGCTTGCGGATACTAGCTACTGCAGTTTGTTGACATAACGTATCGACGAGCGCTGTTATATTTCGGCGTTTCGTTGTTTCCAAGTCCCTGCCAATGCATAGGAAGGGATTTTAACCTATTTCCGCTGTCTTATAAACGCCAGATTTGTTAGGCATATTTTTCGGCTTCCCAATCGTGGCTTCTCTGGTTAAGGCTATTTGACGGACTGTGTGTTAGCATCGCTTTCGGGCAAAGCCTGGTTAGTATTTCAGGATTTCCTTTTTGATAGGTACCTGTCCGATGCAGCGAATGTATTTTTAAAGGGATCCTGAAATACCTTCCGCCGATGCATGGATGTACATGTAACCAAATAAGACAATGAATTAGCAATCTCCTACCGCAAGAATTTTGTTAAAGGGATGAGTATTAGCTGAAAAATCGTAAATCAAAAACCGCGCATTATCGTCGCGCCGCGTTTCCTCCTCCTTTCACTGTTGACGGCGCGAGAGCCTTCCCTCCCATGATGCTGCGCGCTTCAGCGGTGACGTACTTCCGCTATGGCGCTCCGCATACTGCCGTCTGCTACGGGCAAGCTTTGTTGACACCATGAATCCCGCACTCCGCTCAAGGCTGGAAAAGCGAAAGAAAAATCTCGCCGCATTTGTGCGGCGGCCTGGCCTTGCCCTTTCGCGGTGTGCGTTGCTGCAGGGCAGCACGTGACTTTGAATTGGCGGCGAACTCGCAGCCGCTCGGGGTGGATCGTGCGCTCGGTCCCTTTCATTCACCGCCCACTGTTTATGCAAAAAGCGCTGTATCAGATGTGGCGCCGCTGGTGCCGGGTCTTATTTTGCGGTGTTGGTAATTCCTGCCGGCGGCATGTGAAAAAGACATTTTAAACCGGTACAGAACCCGTGCACAAAACGCTTCAATCATGTGACCAGTTAAGCTTGGGGCTACGCGTGGTGGAGAGCGGCAACGTTGGCAAAACATGCTCCGGCGCGGCTCTGAGCTTTCTAGTGCTGGAGCGAGCCATTTCTTTGCCATTTGTTTGACAATCTCAAACATCGGTTGCCTTGGCAACAAGGCACAAACCTCCCCAGAAGTCAATTACGGTTGCGTGATCCCGGTTCCGCTCGGGGCCCCCCCTCGCGACATGTGGGCACTACAGGCGTACCCCTCACTCCCATTGGGAAGTGTGAGATGCGTTTGGCATTACAGGAGGCGATGGTGTGTGTGTTGTGAACGCCTTTGTTTCGCGATGAAATGCGACGTTGTGCTTCTGCGGGTGGACAGTGCTTCCCATGGTCTGGATTATCTTTCTCGAGCGACGTACGACTCAACCTCGCATGGGGTATGTGCAGTGTGCGTGGCTAAAAGCCATCTCCGCTTGCGCGCCAGAGTTAAGTGACTTGCTGTTCGTCCCCGCAAACCGCGCGCGAGGTGAGTGCCGAATTTACGACGGGCAGGAGGAGGCAACCTATCGTCTGTCAATCGCGGTTCAGACTTGCAACGCATGTTGTGACGTTGTGTTCGTTCGAAACGCATCTCTGGATTGTTTTGGAGTGGAATGAAATGTATCCGTCAAACCCGGGCATTCGGCTCAGGGCGTTCTCTGCGATTGCACGAAAGAAGTGCCACGGGGCTTCAACGCTTTCTTTACGGAGCGTACTCAGGTAAGAGAATATCCATGTCGTTTTATGGCCGTGTTGCATTCAATACGAACGGTTAAGCGTTTGTTTACACTTGTTTCGTTTGTCGTAAAATGTCCAAGCACTCCGACACTCCCCTGGCAGATCAGCCGGCGAGCCGACGCTGAGCAGACGACTCATCTCTTAGCCGGAAGTGCGTGAAAAAGCCGCCCAATAGCAGGATGTCTAGCTCATGACGAACATCTGGGAATCGATGACGTAGACATGTGAAGATGGCGGCGTCCAAAAACACGAAGGAAAGGGTGAGAAAAAAGCGACAAACTTTGCAACAAAAGTGTGAGCTTTCCGCTGCGCGTAAAAGAGTAATACTTGGCCCAGATGACCTTGACGACCCAATCTAACGATTGCGCTACTTCATTTAGTGTGCTCAAAATGGCTTTCAGGGCCCCTTTAAGACTATTTCAACTGTTTACATGCCCCACCGGGTACATTACTGCTTATTCTCCGATCTAGCACCCGGGGCTCACCAAATACTCAAACTATGGTTTGTTGCCATGTTGGCTTACGGTTATAACTTTACCAAAAGCCAGCCTATCCAGTTGATTTACCTTTTCAAACTATCGAAACAGCCCCGAAATAACGCGAGTATGGCCTTTAAGGGACCAACGTGTCGCGGAAGGTAGCTAGATTTGTATTACTTGTCTTGACACCTAAGTGGACGCCGCCACCCCCATCATTGAAAAAAATATTTTTATCTGTAAGTATGTTTTTGCATATAGTGTGAAATTCGTTATTGAGGTGCTTTACAACGTTATGGAGGAGGAGCGCGAAAGACCTAGGACTTGCGCGAAAATTTAAAACTTCGCGCAGCTCCGTGTAAACGCATCAACTATGACGGAAAACTTCGATAAACTATGGTGATTGCTTGTTGACATTTCGGCTTTAGGCTGTAGCCTTACCAGTCATCCGCCTAGTGAGCTGATTCAGCTCGCCAAACTATGGAAACATCAACGTGATTATGCGAGCTGGGCTTTTAAGTGGCCACTCTGTAGCGAAAGTTAACAAGGGTTGTTTTACTTGGGTGTGACCCAACCCGCCCCCACTCCGAGAAAAAGAAAACGTTTCCATAATAAAGCTATCGCTGCTAGGAGGTCCAAATCTGGCGCAAAGGTGCCCTAGACATTAACTGCAACACGGGTTGTAGGCGAGCCAGTTGGTACATATGTCTGAGATTAGCAGCGCTAAAGAACGGGATAGCAGAGGAGTAGGCAAACACAGCGCTGACTAACAAATGAAGTTTTATTATCGCTGGACCGCAATAAATAGGAAAAAGGAGGGTGACATGTGACGCTAGACTTAACAAAACATTTTTTACAAACAAAAACAAAATCCCACGCAATCTTAAAACAATCTACTTCAGTTGTTAGTCAGCTCTGTGTTTGTCTACTCCTCTGTTTTCGCGTTCTTTCGCGCTGTTAATCTCACAAATATGTACCAACTGGCCCGCCTACAATCCGTGTTGCAGTTAATTTCTTCTACATCGGGCTTCTCTTGTGTGTCCCTTCCCCTGCGTCTTCAAGATTCGTCAAATGTGCATTAGTCATCTGGTTTCGGCCTACTGCCGTTCCCGCCTCTACACATACTCCATCAAGCACAAGTTCGTCCCACCCGGCATTGGTTTGCTGATAGGACCACGTCCTCCATCACACAACAATGGGTCCAAGATGTGCAGGGTACTTCGTCGTGAGGCCATGAAACATGCGGAATACATCAAAAATTTCCTCAAGTTGGCATGCTTCCTAAAAGCACCTCCCGGGGGGGGGGGGGGTGAAAAACGTCTTCAACAAGCCCTGCGCTCCGTGTCATTGGCGACTGACGTTCTCCGGCGAAGGATCTTTGCTGAAATCCCCAGAAAACCTCGCGCAGCTGCGGCTCACCAGGCTCTCCACATCCTGAACACTCCTACTATCCCTGCACAGGTTTAGAAGGCCTTAAACTTGGGGCCACAATTCGGTGTCAACCTTCAACCGGATAAAATAGAGCTACTTTCCGTGGTTAGGACCGCAGCCACAAGAGCAAACTCTGAAGAGGTTGACAGATGCGTGAGCGAAGGAGTCGATGTCGTGACGAGCATTCCCAAGACCAAGCCCACCATTCGCACAAAAGAAGTGGTGTCCTCACTTCGTGAAGCAGACTTGAAGCTTCGGCGGTCTGACAAGGAGGGTGGCTTCGTCGTCATGCCGTCGGGGTCTTACGCCCAAAAAGCAAGGCAGGCGATTGTGACAATTTCCGCAGGGTTCCCGACGTCGATCCGAAGAAAGTAAGGAGGGAGGCGTTGAAGCGGTACGAAGACATGAAGTTGGGGAAGATCGCTGCGCCTGTAAAGAAGAGCGAGTATGGTAGTTTGTCGGTGTTTTTCTCGGCAAAAACACACAAGCCCGAATGCCCATTCAGGGTGATCGTCTCCGAGCGGGGCACTTGGCAGCACTCGGTAGGACTGTTTTTGCAGCGGTCGCTAGCTATGCTTCCGATTGACGACCCCTTTCGAGTCAGAAAGGCGCAGGAAGTGTCCACTTTCCTGGAAACGGAGCGACCACAAGGGGTGAGCGCCTTTTCAGTAGATCTTAAAGATCTTTACTATTCGCTGCCGCACGCCTCCATTTGCCAGGCGGTTGAAGAAGGTATTGACAGCTTAGGCGCAATCCGCTTCCAGAATGAATGCGGAGTCAGCGTGGGAGGCTTTATAGAGCTGATTTCCTTTTACCTTCGTTCCACGTTCATGAAGTTTGAAGACTTCCTCTACCTCCAGAAAAAGGGGGTTTGCATTGGTCCATGCATTGCGCCTATCCTGAGCGACCTTGTGCTTGCACGGCATAACAGAAGCCTCGACGCAGTTCTGAAAGACAGCGCAGCGTTAAAGGTTTTCTGCTTCGTCGACGATTTTCTCCATTTCTACAAGGTGTCTGAGAAAGGGCAAGCGCAAGACGCCGATGACCTTTTGGGAACCTTCGCCGAAACCTTAAGCGACTTCGTGCTAAATACCCGCAAATAACGAACTCCAGTTCTTAGATCTAAGACTGTACTTAGCGCTGAACACCTCTGTTGGAGCTATTCCCCGCGCTCCCAAAAAGGCTTTATGCCTTTCACCTCCGCACATTCAAAGCTTGTCAAGAGAGGAGTGGCTACGCCTGCTTTGAAGAACTCATTGTTGAGGTCTTGCCATCATCCCGTGCAGGGCAGCCTTGACGCTCAAACATGCCGTCTACGTAAGGTTGGCTTTCCTGACTCGCTTCTCCGTAGCGTCGCCCACAAGCTGCTAAAAGACCTGAGAAAGCCACAACACGAACGGGAGCCTCCAACAGAGAAGAAGAAGGTAGCGGTCATTCCCTACATCCACGGCGTAAGCCACCGGCTGAAGAAAATAGTAGGGCGAGCGGGTGTAGACCTTGTGTTTTCGGCACCTAACAAATTAAGCAGCATCGGCACCTAACAAATTAAGCAAGGTGAACTGCGAAGGCCCAGCGGAAAGCAAGTGTAAAAAGAGGCACACTAAGCCGGCTGTCCACTGTGAGGAAGGGGCGGTGTAAGAGTATACCATTGTCGTGTGGACGCTCGTACGTGGGGCAGACGAGACGCTGCCTCAACGATCGCCTACGACAGCACGCGTGCGATGTATGCAACTCCTCAGGGAGCACGCTCGCCGCGCATGTGGCAAAGCGCGCACACCTGCCTGCATGCCTGCCAGAATTTCAGCAGTGCCACGTGCTGGCTCGTTATCCTGACAGAATGAGACGAGAGATACGAGAGGCGTGGGAAATTCAGAAGTGGGAGCAAGATTGTGTCAGCACACCCTCCATCGCCCTTACGGACAAAGAAATCAGTTATTTGATAGCTAGCAGAATCCACGTGCGGAGGAGCCTCCGATATGTGGTGGACTGTTTGTGCTGAGGAATAAAACTTACATAGCAGATTTCCTTACGGAAATGTGAAAATTCACGCAGCTCCATCTAAACACGTCCGCCATGACAGGTCGCTTCTTGAACAGAAGCTTCACCGTTAGTGCAACTGAAAGCCGTGGAATCCCGGCACTTTAACGCCTATTTCTGAGCAAATATAAGTAGGGTTGTTCGTTTTTGGGTTTTACCCGATTATGACCCCCCGACAATGCTTTAAACAAATCGGGTTAAAAAGTTAAAAACGATTTCTTTCCGAACACACCTTCTGAAAGTTGCAATCTGCGCAATTGTGGTCTGACAGTGCGCCGTGCTCAACCAGAGTGGCTGAAAGCAAACACCACCAACCCAGCTGTCGTATTCGTTGAGTGTTGGCGTGGCAATGCCGCTCGCTACCAAAGGCTGGAAAATGCTGCATTGGCATTGTTGTGCTTAGCGAACGGAAGGTGTGATGCTGAAAGAACCTTTTACCAGCTTGGATACGTTCAGCGATTGGGCAGGTCTCGAATGGAGACCAACATGGTGCGCTTGAATATGAATATGCACGTAAACAAGAATGTGTAAAAAATCGATCACCAGCTTTTCGCGAATGAAATGTTTCAATTCTGAGACGTTATCAGCGCTCTTTGCCGCAATCATTACTGATAACTTTCCTAAGAAACACCCAATTTCCGAACGCCCGTGTTACCAAAACACTGGTGTGTCCCAGTTTATCAGATTGAAACAAATACCAATTTTAGAGCGTGAAGGCTAACTAAGAAGCTTGTGGTACATTCTAATTAAGGAAATAGAGAGTATTACATGGTGTCTTTGTAGATTTAACGCTCTAAAACGCTAATTTGTCGAGGGTTTTTTCAAAACCCAGATTTCTCTGTGATTTTCACTTCCAAATTAGCACAAGATTTTTACCTCCGATTAAAATATTATAAAACCCGAAAACAAAAACCCCCTATATCTAGCCGAAATTATGATCCTCTCACTGCGGAAAGCTAGGTCAAACACAGTGTTCGTCAAGCTGCGGGTCCCCGTGTTAGAGCTAAAACCAAAACGCTGGACTCAACGCCAGTCCGAGACGTACTTCCGTGTTTGCGCTGCTCGGGATCAGTCATTCGGGACTTGCTATACAATCACTGGTTTCAGTGGATGTCCCATGATGGCGCTACTAACGTCAGGCTACGACATACGTGAACTCGCGTCGCCATGTAAAGGGGAGATTCACAAAGGGAACGTGACTTGCTACTCGCCTAACTGCTACTCTGCAATTCACCTGTTCGAACTGCTCATGCTATGCACCTCTCTGACACACGTCTCTAAGTAGAAACCCTCAGGGGATATCGTTGGCCCCCTTTAGTCAGCTAGAGTAAGTGAGCTGTTCTGACGACATAGGGGGAGACGTGCACATCTCGAATTTAGCCGGCCTAGACGTCGATTCGCTTCATCAAAATGAGTTCAGAACAAGGGAGCACAAAGTACGACCCTCTGCAAGCTGTAGGGAGCTTCATTCAGAAAACCGTAACATGTCGTTCGTTTGACACTGATAACACAAGCTTATTGTAACACGAAGATTACCAAGTAATCAGGAATCTATATAAGGTATCAAGTAACTCGACCTCGTATTTTGCCCGCACAAATAGTTTGGCCGCAATTTCTCCCCCCCTAAAATAGACTAATGAAAAGCCCTCCCCAGGCTCAACCCTGTTTGCCCTGTTTAAAGTCAATGTGCATATTGTTTGTTGTGAACACTTTGCACGTGACCCACTCCTGCAATCACACTCAGGCTGCAGGAGCTCATCTATAATAATTAATCGAAAACATTTCACTCGCTGTACTATGAGATTTTGGCCTTCAGTTTTGACTCGTTTTCAGTGGCGCCGAGGTTTCAAAACCATATTCTGGTTGCTTCGTTAATAAAACGTTTACAGATAGCATTATGACCTCGTATTTTGCCATCACAAACATTTTTACCACGCTAAGTGATGTGTTGCACATTTTCTGAGCGGGGGTGCAGCCCCAGGAGTGGCACTACACTGCCAGCCGTAGCTGACGGAAGTGGGAGATGTTCTAAACCTTCCAAGTTACCAGAAAAAAGAGAAAATGCTTTAGTGAAGCGTCAGTATCACTAATAGATAAGGAGATTCCATACTTATCAGGGCTAGTAATGTGCACAACGTTAGGCTACGGATATAAAGGTTATTGCATATTCACAAATCTTTTGAAATGACTTCTACATAAAAAATTGTTTTGGTTCATTTTTTCTTTTTCATTTGCTTTTCATGTATATTTTACTCCCGCACTATTACGCACAAAGTTGTTCGTCAGCGCCTGTGTTGTGTTTTTTTTGTCTCGTCTTTTCCGCTGTTTAAAACTCAAATGTACCAACAAACCCTTCAGTAGACGCTCTTGTTCAATATGGCGATCGAGACACTACATTAGGCCATCAATTTGATTTGTGCAGCCGTGGGGCCACGAATACGCAAAGGGTTCATGGCCAGGGTGGTTTTAGTGCTGGCCATGGTATGACTACTGCCTTCTCGGTCTGGTCGAATTGTGCAGTCGCCGACAAGAGACGGTGGGGTGGTCCTATTATATTTCGAAGCCGGTGCATGAACTATCCATGGCCTCAACCGCCACATGTGAAACACCACGCCAGAAAATATTAGCGAAGCGCGTATCGAAATATGCTAATTATATAAAAAATAACAAGTGAAATCTAAGAGGGCGATAGATGTAAATGAGCTCCACTGAGGATATGGACTCCTTTTTCCCTATATGCCATCAGTTTACTTATCGGACCATCATTTTGGGTGCAGTTCCGGGATTATCAGCCGTGGTCTCCCCCAAACGCACATTCAGTATATTCAATCGGCTTTGTTCCCTCTTTATGAGTTAAAATTTTTGTTACAGATCAGCCAATTTGCATTTCATTTTCTCCCTGTCACTTCCACTGTGCCTGTCGACATTATCGTGAATGGCAAAAAACGGTGAAAATATCAAGCCTCACTTGAGTGCTTGGCGTGCGCCTCGCATGTGCGTAGCAACGGTGGAAACGGGGTAAGATATCTTGTCCAGACGCACGTTCTGTGTATGGGCGAATGCATACCAGTAAGTTTGTGCAAGCAGTTTGGACGAACCTAGATTACAATTTTAATGCGACAGCTTTACATCATGCGGCATTCTGTTAAACCTGCATCTCTATCTCACAGATAGCAGAAAATGGCCGTCGTCTCAAGGGATCAACAGGTCAAAGACTGCTAAGATCCGCGCCTTAATTCTCCGGAAAGCTCTTCAGTGAAAGGCAAGCTAACCGCGTTCATTAGAGGATTGGGTAAACTTGTGGCTGGTTGGAATCAGAATAATGATAATCCTGAATTTCCGAAAACACGCATCCCCGACATCGCCAAAGCTCACGACTATGGCTTAACGAAAGGTGGATCTTCTGAATGCTATTCTCGGTATTCAATGCAGGCAACCAAGTGTGCGCCGCCATATCTCTGGCCAAGCATCTGTTGCTAGGCGGCGTTGTGCGCACGGCCCACAGATCAGGCACCCCTCTTCTCCTCGATGCAACCGTGTGAGTGCGCCCGTGGCCTCCGCGATCGGCTACCGGCGGCGCGCCGTTGCTCCGGCCGTTCCAATCGCCCGGAGAGAGCGTAATTCCGAAGAGGCCGTTTCGCCGTTTTCCGCCGCACCGCGGCGCGCGTAGCCTAAGGTCGTTTTCCCTGGCGCGGGTGGGGGCAGAGGACAAAAACTCGGCCTTCGCAGCCTGTGTGCGACGTTTAATAAAAAAGTTACCGCACATCAATGCAGGTGAAAGGTAGAAGTAGTTACTGGTGCCATTAGGATAGTTACTGGTGCTTTGAATTTTTGACGTAGACACGTAGACTATGCCCGGGGTGATGCATAAGTGAATTCATTGCACAGCAGTATTCTTTTTCGTAGTCATGCATGGTTCCGAAACACAACACGTTTTCCGGTTTTATTTCTGAAAATATCGTACATGTTTGGAACGCAAGGAACGCATATTCCGTGCGTTCCAAGCAAGAACCAAATTATGGGAATTCAACCGACCGAAATCCAACCATTAGTAAACACGAAAATACCCCCTATGTCGTTTCCTTTTTTCTCCTTTAAACGTGCGGTCTTTGACAGATAAAGTATATGACATGGCAACACTACTTGAAACGTTTGGCGTAACTTTTACCGCTATACTATTAACAGAGATGTCGAATACTTCAGCATCTGAAGTGTCCACTGTCCAAATGGCTATCGGTATTTCTTCCGCAGTAGGCAGGGTAAACGTGCTGGTGCCGTTTATTGGCATGCATGATTGCATATACAAACGTACAGAGAGACTTCCAGTCTACCATAAATGGACGTGGTCTAAGTAATGTGATAAAAATCTTTACCCGAGTTACGATTGGTATAGTTCTCCACTTGATGTGTTTATTCACTAATATCCCGAACAACTTACTTGCAGCCGATGTTGTGCATACAGATATTAGTGATCAGCTTAACTGCTCACCGAAAAAAGTAATTCCCTAAATATGTCATGACAACAAATTAGCAAATCTAGAAATTCAGAAGGCTGTGGCCAGCATTCCGTCCAGACGGAACGATATACAAGTGCTTGAGTTCCGTCCAGACGGAACGGAGCGCTGCGGGTTATCCTTCCGTCCAGACGGAATACAACTGAGAGGTACAACGCCGCACACACACACACACACACGCACACAAACGCACGCACGCACACGCGCACGCGCACACGCACACACAACAGATACCCAGAGCGTTCGAAACAACTTAAAAGGCAAAAAAGCATATTTTCGTGCAGCGATATTGCGCGAAAATGCTGTAACAGCGAAAAAAGAATTCAGCACGCTGGCATTCACTCTGCCCGAGATGACAGAACCATATGGCATTCGCCTTTCAAGCAAACGACCACTAAAGCTGCGTGCAAAGGCAATCGTGGGTGTTAAACAACGTACGTTAAACAACTTTGTACTTGTAGGATCGAGTCAAAATACATAGACCACATATTGAGAGTTGTCTATCCCGAAGACGCGACAACGAAGGCTGATTTACAACTCAAAGCGCAGGCAGCGTCGGCCAGACGAGCCTCGCTTCATGATGATGATGATGATCGTTGTGGCCAGAAACCCTTTGTATCGGGCGGACACCGAAATGTCCAAGCCAGGTGAAAAAGTTAACAAAATGCATATAAAAAGAAAAAAAACCGGCTGAATGCCTAAAGTCATTGCACCGTCCCCACCAGCGAGAAAACTAAGGGTAGCAGTTTTCCTGCAGTCTTGTGCATATGGTACACTGCATGCGTATGTACGTCCACTGCACTGTCACCATTCACTGCAGTTCACTCGTGCGTTCACTGCATCGTCACCACAGCCGCACCCAGCCGAACCGATCGCTGCCAGAGTTGCAGTCGCTCTTTCGTCGTGTGTACGTCCATGGCACTGTCGACGCCGTCCTCGAACCCTAGTGCCTGTTGTATAGTGGCGTTGACTCTGGCGGGTGCGCGCAGCTTGTGGCAGTGCAGCACCAGGTGCTCCATGCTTTCCTCGTGGTCGCCACATGCCCTGCACTTTGCTGCTTGAACCTCTGGTGTGCTGTGCCGGCAGTACAGCAGCGTGCGCAGTGCCCCCGCACGGGCCTCGAAGAGGAGTGTGCTGCCGCTGCTGTTGTCGTAGACACGCATCCGGCCTATATCTTGCCTGTGGTTGCGGTACAGTTCCAGGGTAGACTTTTGGTGCATTGCGGTCTGCCAGTGAGCGCGTTCCTCTTCTTTCACCCTGGAGCGCACCTTCTCCGTGATCTTGTGCGGCGGGCCCACCTCGATCGGGTAGGTAGTGAAGCCGAATTTTCGACGGAGGTTAACCTTAGGCTAACGGCGCCGCCTCGCGGCATGTGTCGGAGTTAGCAAAATTACACCGCTCCCCTTGCTTCCGCGCCGAATGGGACGGCCGGAGCAGCGGCGTGCCGCCGGCAGCAAATCGCGGAGGCCACGGTGCGCCGTCACTCGTTACGTCGGGCTCCGCGGGATGGCAGCACTTGTCCGTCCTAAGCACGACTGTGTAACACATGACTGTGTTTCACGTTACGAACTCTTCGCCGAACACAAAGTATTGCGTCGAGTTCACTGTGAGTGCGATTAATAACATCTCTGTTGGCGCCACAGTTTGGAATCGGAGTGGAGCGGAGCAGATGACGCACGCCGGTGTCTTTTTTTTTCCTTCGGCGTGCGGCCGCAGTGGCCCAGGCTGCGCCGTGTTAGTGGCGCATCGGCCATGTCTGTGGCAGTTTCCAGTGTTGCCAAGCGAAGAAATTGACCGCTAAACTTTTCAACAAATACCATCTATAAAGCCATCCCCTCAGAAACGTGTTTCACGGACACGTTATGATGTGTAAATACATTTCAAGGCATGCACATCACAGAAGCAGATATGTAAGCATATCAAAGTACATTTTGTCTAGCTGTCTTATTGTCTTGGCGAGGCGAACGTGGTATGTGGCAGTCATAGTAAACAAGAGAGAAAAGATGCACAAAGAAAATGACGATGATATTTGCTTGATTATATTCAGGATGGTAAACTAGCTAGCTGTATATATCTTGAACTCGCTTAGTACCTGCTGACCCTCTAGGGTGTGAAATAAACGAAAATGCCACAATATTCAAAGATGTGAAAATGCTTCCGCGTAAGCTACACTAGTCAAAAGGGCCAAGACGAGAAAAGGGGCGGGTGCCAGCCGATTCACGGAAGCGCTGCTTACTATTCGCCGCGAGCTCGACATGTAGGTGGCGACAGCGTCGCGCTGCTAGTGTGGATGCTCCGCTGAGCGGCCCGTAAGAACGCACACTGTGGGCGCGCTTCGTGCCTTTTTCTCGCCGTATGTGCGCACGAAAGGTGCAAACAAGAGTGGTATGCTGTAGTTCGGTTCCTCAACGTTCAATGTATAGCATGGAAGCGGCAGTCACTTTTCATTATTACGCCAAAAAAAGCGACGACTCATCGGGAACCTCAGAATGGCCGTAATTGTGACAATAAACTTGTACGCTGTGGCTCGTAGCAAGCTCGATCTTTCCAAAATATGGCTTTGAGCCTTCAATAAATTGAAACGAATCAGGAAGCCTCGATCTCTGAAATTCAGTTTACAATGGCAATCTCAATCGCTTTCACTGGTAGCATGACGCATTCTTGCATTTCTGGGATGCTCTGAAATGGTAACACTACTTAACTGCCCCGAAATTCTTTCTAAGAGCCTACGATATTTTTTGTGTGTTCAAAAGGCAACATAAAATTACTGAATTTCGATTAGCGCAGAGATATAAATTTAACCGCTCTAACGGGTCTTTTAAATGAAATTTTAGCGACTCTGAAGGAAGGTTTGATGAATAACGGTTTCGGGTCACTTATTTACGGCTTTCGTCGCAAGTGAACTTGCGAACTGTCTACGCACGCAGTACAATCAACATCTCATGTTTAGCTAGGTTTTCGCAAAGTGACAAGCAGGTTTACAGTTTACAGACTGCAAACCAAGCTTCTGAGACCTCACAGTGAGCACAAATTTTCTGTTACGGATGCTCTGTTGACCATTTGCGTTTCTTTTAAAATCTAACAGGTGCCTGCAACAGCGAGATGTGTTTGCATTCTTGCGTATAAGGTCGCTTACGAACCCTAAAGATCGCAATAAATGATGTTGCGCTGTTGCAGATGTAGTAAAACATTTCCTTTTTATTTCTCTTTGCAAATCAGCGCAACGGGTTCCCGGTAACTACTTTGTTTTGTAAACTGAATATTGCCTTTGTCTTGGCATTTAATTCTTGAGGATTGGTTAAAAAATGAAATTCTGTGCATATTTCGTTCTTTTTTTCGGGAAGGGGGAGGGGAGGGGCGTCCTGCCAACGTTGCAAGAGCAGCGAGAAGAGAGCGCATGTAACGCGCGCGAAAAGCCAAACTATGGTTATCAGTATTACTTACAATCGAAACTACACTAGGCGTCGTGTTCTGTAGCGGTGAAAAAGCAGTACGCGTGTTTTCAAAACTGATTAACCCCCCCTTTGGTTCGAGATTGTCCAGGAATTGTGGGACGCCTTTTTCAAAATCGTATTAAAAGCAAGCATTGTGGGGAGAAAAAAAAAACAACCAGCGAGTCGTGGCACACACCCCACACACATGTGAGCAACAACGTGCATTATATATTACGCGTTTTCTCCTCTTTCTTTAAACTTAGGTCCACCTTAAGAGGTTAAGACCTGACCAAATTAGGCATTTGGTTATGCTGAGTGAGACACGTTTCTGGACAAGGTGATTCATGTCGGATTTGAAAATGATATATATGAAAATGACACACGAAATGCCACATGACTGACGCAAACTCACAACTGCTTAATTTTACCGAAAAATCCCCCCTAAATACTCCTGCGCATCCATATATAAACGTATTTTAGATAACACGTAAAGTTAGCAACTCGATACAGTTGAATAAATGTTTATTCCTCCTCCTGAGTATAACCAACGACTGTCCAAAAATGGTATTTATTTTAGAAAAGGTACGGGAAGGACACGATCACACAGGCGCTTGCGGGTGTAAAATACGTGTCCGGTAATGTATGGGCGATAGCGCACGGGTCGTGCGCAGTGCAAATGTTTTTGTTTGTTTCTTCTTTCTATAAGGACACAGCGCAATTTTACAAGGGTGTGGAATTTGCACGCGTATGCTTGTCGCTTCTTACCCGTTTCGCGTACTAAACTTTTATCCTTTAAATAATCACCATGCCACCTTCAAAAAGCACCCTTCGACGTTCCCGAAACGACAGACGACTGCACTCAACAATACGAAAAGTGCAATGTGTGGAAGCAATGTTTATAACACGTTTCACACTCAAGCGGTGACCACAGCGAAGATGTTTCGTGGAATTAAACCAGCGCATTAACCCGCAACTATGTCATTGCTTACTGCCATACGAGCACACATATTGGTTGTTTTGTCGGGTGCAGCACGCGTCTTGCGCCGCACGCAACGTGAAAAAGCAGACGACACGAGAGCGCCATCCACACTAGGAGCGGTTCGTCCCGCCGCCGCCAGGGGCCGACTGTGTTCGCGCTCGGGGCGAATAGCCGGAGGCGCACCTCCGCCAGCTGCTAATCGGCACTCACGGGGCTGACGTTCTGAACTTGGCTGCTCCAGTGAATGCGGACAACCCTGTTTGTCTAATCTGGGTACTATCGTAAGTGGACGCTTCGTTCATGGACGCTTCGTTCATAGGCTGGCACCTCGTGATTTGTTGTTGTAAACACTTTTGACGGCTCAACGTTGAAGGCAGGTCTTGGGTGTCATCGTAAATGTTTTAATAATTTTGAAAACAAAATTCTCCGCCGCTGTTTTTTCAATTAGCAGTACATTGCCTGGGCAACGCAGATTAAGTGGTTTACAAGCTACGCGCATTACAAAACAATGCCGCCAAATTGAACACGGTGATGAAGACCGGTAAGGAGAGAATGTGTCACTATATGGTAACCAGATACGGCAGTGGTCGCATGCATGGAGGAGTCAACATAGGGGCGCGGTAAGCTACGTTCCGAGGACAGCTGATGCGCTGCTCCTTGTGGTAGCATGAAGCAGCCTGGTCTTACAACGGGGAACACTTGGGCCACTACAGTAGCTCTGACCCTCCCAAAGACTGTCACTTTTAGATGCGACTGCATCTCATTCACTCGCCTTGTCCCTCCATACGGCGTTGTTGTTGTCCGTCCACACCCCTCCCCCATTCTCCTCGCCGCGCGAGCTGCGCTCTCCGCCGCTCACCCCCTCTCCTCTCCGATAGCGAACACTCTCTCGCGAGGAGAATTGGATTGGATTCGATTGGGTTGGCTTGGCTTGGCTTGGCTTGGCTTGGCTTGGCTTGGATTGGATTGGATTGGATTGAATTGGATTGGATTAAAGTGGATTGTGTTGGATTGTGTTGCGTCGCAGCCGCGCCACGTTGCGTCATAGCCACGGTTGTTCCAGCACCGGCGTTCCGATTTCGGGCCCGGGCATAGACTTGATCTTCGCTGCAAATTGCACGGTGGTCCCGTTACTTCACCATCCACTACCCGTACACTTCAGCGCCCACAAGGCCGTCATCGTAAACGTTACGCCGCGTGTTAAATAAAGGATACATCAAACGCGTTCCTCACACGTTTCACGCAATTAGAGAATCAACCCAACGGAAGCACCAAGTGAACCCCCAAGATGCGTCGCATCTCCACAGGGTTCCCCTCGCGGGAAGGTGGGGTAATTCTTTTGTGGTTATATCACCATTTTAAAAAGCAGATTGTTAATCTGCATGCTAGATCATTTAATTTTCCTAATGCGATTCTTTGTGTCAACTTTCAGATAACACAAAAATTCCGCCAGTGATTGTTTATTGCCACTTGTCCCAAATTATACAAAAGTTTGCTATCTGATAAAACAAAATTTTACGTGCATGCGATGGTACAGTGCTGAAATCCGGGAAAATTGTTTTTTTAAGCATACGGCTTTACTAGAACACACAGCCCTTAGAATGATACATACGGGTTTAATACGTTTCAGGTGCAATTGTGGCACCTAGATTTGAGGATCGAAATTGCCAGGTTTATCAGTAAAAGACGCGCATTGCAACGTTTGCAATGAAATATTCGCAGGAGAATTTTAAATATTAACCAGTTTACTTCGATCCTAGCCAGCTTGAGCCAACACTAAAAACTTACGAGGACACCAAAGGCTTCCTTGTGATGCAGTGAATTAGAAAGCAGTGCTTCATGCCTGAACGAGTCCTTCCAATGCCACCATCGTCATTTTCTGCTGTTTCCGTCTTCCCTTCCTTGGTGGGATTGAAATCCGTACACAATACACATGGTTAGGCCTATGTCTGTGACTATAGCGCTGCGTAGCCAACCCTCTGAGCCTTAGATTGCGCCCATCTAGGTGAAACAGGGCGTACATTCAAGTTGCGGTGGCCGGTTACTGGTCAAAGAGTTGAAAGCGAAACGCTGGTGTAAACGCGAGGCTGGCAGATATCTCCGCGTTTGCACAGATCGGGCGCCATCATTTAGGGATTTTCCGTAATAAAGGTTTCAATGGATATCGCATGATGACAGGACTAACATCAGGTAACCACATACCCGAATGCGCCCCGCCATGTTAAGGGGCGACTACGTGCGGAATGCGAAATACTACTCACCCAGTTGATACTTTTGCAATATACCTGTTCTAACTGTTCATGCAATGCACCTCTTAGATGCTTTTCCAATTCGAAAACCTAAGCGCATTTAGTGTGTCTACGAGAGAGAGACAGAGAGAGAGAGAGAGAGAGAATAACTTTAATGAAAACCAGCGATTTTAGCGGAGCCGTCGGGCTGGCTTGCTACGCTAGATGAGAAAAGAAAAACAAAAATAAAAAAAGAGAAAAAAATGTGAAGACGAAAAGATGTTATTTGATGCGGCCAAAATTTTCAATCACAAAACTGTGTCCAGTTCTGTGCTCCGAAGAAACTCTAAAAGAGCTTTGATTGCACGCGCAGCCTGACTGGGACCCGACCATGGACCCAAAACAGCCCTTAGTCAGCTAAAGTAACCAGCTCTGCTGATATAGGGGTATGCGTGCACAGTTAATAATACGTTGCTCTATGATTCAAATCGCCTCGTATAAAATAGTGCAGAAAAAAAGGCGACACAGTTTAAAAACTGCCAGCACGATACGCTGCTAGTTATTGGGAACTTTATTCCCAAAACCATAACATGTCAACTCAGATGGATAACACAATCAGATTGGCACGCACAAAAATAACGAAGCTTACTGGTGTCAGTATGAAATATACAGCGTATGTTTCCTAGTATTTTGCCCGCACAAAACATTTTCAAGTACCCTTTCTTGTTTAATAAAATAGACAAACAGGTTGCCCTCCGAGGCTCATCCTGCTCTACCCAATTTGATGAATTTGCACCTCAATTATCTTCCTAATATAACACTCTTTGTGAAGTCGCCTTGTTTTTTTCTCTGCGCATTGTACCTGACCCAGTCCTGCAAAAGCCTTCTCACAATGCAGTGTGTACAAAGAAATAAATAAATAAGCATGAGCAGCCACAGCAGTACGCATTCAGTGCCCTGTAGACTGAGTGATTAGTGGCTGATGCACATCCCCTCCCGGCTGATTTGACAAGCTTATACTAAATCGCTCTGCGTCTTGCCCCTGTGCTGCAAATCCCGCTTTTTAAGCCACTTGGGAGGTCAGACTGTTGAAGCCCATGTCTGCCGGAGAGATTTGTCTATCAACGAACTGTCGTTGATTGACTGAACGTGGTATTTTACGCTGTGCATGTGCACTTGAGCTATATAGAGCGCTGGTATGGAGTGCTCCCGATAAACTTTGACCCCCTGTGGAGCTTTAACTTGCGCGGAAATCATGACACTCTGGCATTTTCGCTTTTCTCCTACATCACCAAGGAACTACCGTGTACAGGTAAATGTATGTTAGAGGTTCACCCGGTTTTCTCCATACTAAAATTCCGGGTAGCAAGGGGTGCTTGTTTGCCAGGGAACACGCTTTCGAGTTCTAGTAAATTATTTCCAAGAACACAGGTTCCCTTGTCTGACCTATCTGAAAACGAAGGACTACATCCAAGCAGGTTCGGCCCTCTTGGCCACAATATTTCACAGTGTGAGTAATTCCAGTCTTTCGCCCTTACAAAATTGCTAGCCACACTACTCGCAGAATCCAGAAATTAATGCCGAGAAGCTGACAGAGTGAACCCCATTACATATTACAGCAGGTCCCATTCATTAAGAGATTCAACCGTAAAGGAAGTAGATCTAGTTGGTATGTTTGCATACTTATAACGGCGTTAACACGACGGGTACAAAGACATAACGATCGGTACCGCAAGGACAGCGCCTGCTTTTTTTTTTTCAATCTTGCTTTCATCACGTGATGTTTGTGCTGTACAAAGACATTAAGACAACGAAGAGGCCTTCCGAATTACCCGGGAGAAATGTTTTTATAACCTTGAGCAATACAGTGCACAATTCCGCTTGTTCAGACGCGGAGCCCACAACAACGCAGAAAACTGAGTCGGTTCGGCAAAAACCGAATGGAGGACCGTTGTTCTAAACAAGGGCAGTAATACCATGACCCCTTGCCACTCTTCCTCTACCATGACTGAGTAGGTCGGTGACAGTAAGGCTAAGGCTAGCACTCCAATAAACACAGTACTTGAGTATTGCGCAGTGCGAGGCGCCTCCTGTGGTATTGTTGAGTGCTCAGTGGTCACACAGAAAGCTGCCTGAAGACACTTCGCAAAATACAGGGTTGGCACTACTACATTTGGTTTCATCCAATCGGCGCACCACCTCACAGAAAACAAGCTCGCGACGCTTTGCTGATCAAAAATCGGCGAAGCAGGCATCCAGGACAGTTTTTAAATTTCATTTTCACGCTAATATGCCTCACCTGTTCCCTCCCCTACAGCATGCCACTTTTGACATAGCCGAAGGCGAGGGCAAGGAAGCTTCCTTTTTTCCCGATAAACGCGCTTTCATACTATTGCGTCATATGACGAAGGTTGATCTCCCGTGAAAAGGTCACCCTATTGAATTTGCGATTCAATTTCGTGCAGGAACGCACGGAGAAAATATCTCTCGGGAAGGACAGAAGGACCCTCAGCATGCAGATATTGTGGTCGATATCGCTATCACCATCGTGTCCCATGGAATGTCCTTAGCACACTCTAAGCACCCGACATACGGCTAGCAGTGCACTACGCCTCGTATGACTGCGCCCTCATTTAATGAAATGTGCCTGCTTTAAGGTGGTACAAATATTTGTGTGGGCAAAATACGAGGTCACGTTACTTTATGATACCTTGTGATTATACCGCTGTTCTTTGCCATCTTTGTGTCAATCAGCTTGTGACAGTTTCCAGAATGAAATTCCCAATAGCTTGCAGCACGTATTCCTGTGATTTTCTACTCTCTGACGCATTTTTCCTGCACTATTTTTCATACGGCCAATCCAACCATTATTCAGGCCGGCTAATTTCGAGTTGTCCACGCATCCCTCTGTCAGCACAGCTCGGTTACTCTGACACAACGGGAACATGCTTACTTCCCAGATGTTTACGACTTCGAGACACCTGTTAGAGAGGTGCATTACATGAAGAGCTTGTAGAAGCGAACAGCGAACTGCTTCTCAAGCGGTTAGTAAAAGCGAACTGCTTCTCAACCTGATCGGTGAGAAGCAGTTCATGTCTCTGCTGTGAATCTTCCCTTTACATTGCGATGCGAATTCTGGTATGCGGTAGCCTGACGTTATTAGCGCCGTGAAGAGACATCCACTGAAACCTGTGATTGTAAGGCAAGTACCGGAAAGACTGCGCCCGACCACTGCAAATGCGGACGTACGTCTCGAGCTGGCACAGAGTCCAGCGTTTTGTTAATGCTCCCACACGGGGAACCGCAGCTTGATGTACCTTGTATTTGGCCTTGCTGGGATTATTGTAATTATCAGGGTTACGGCTATGCATCTCTGGGCCTTAGATATGCTCTGACATAGGGCTAGCAGTACCGATTGTCCAGGGCTTTCAGTCCCACGTTCAAGGAGTGAGGGAAACAACAAGCAAAGAGAAAATGGCATTGGTGAAAATTGAAGGACACGTTCGCCCACTAAGCCCTGCTTTCTAATACCCTGCCTCACAAAGAATGTTTGGGAGTACTCGTAATTTTTAGGGTTGCCTCGTGCTTGTTGAATGGCCGACATTGACGAAATATTTCATTTCAAACATGGCAAAACGTGACTTTTTACGACAAATCTGGACGTTCCATCATTCAGTACAGCTGTGACATTTATTACACTCAACATGTTAATAGAGGCTTGCGCTGCTGAGGACGAGGTTGCGGGTTCGATTCCCGGCCGCGGCGGCCGCTTTTCTGATGGAGGCGAAAAGCAAAAACGCCCGTGTGTACGAGATTTCGGCGCACGTTAAAGATCCCCAGGTGGTCAAAATTAATCCGGAGCCCTCCACTACGGCGCGCCTCATCGCCTGCGTTGCGTCGGCGCGTTAAACCCTACAATCAATCATCAATCAATGTTAATAGAGGCACTCCTGATGCATTGTGCGTACATCTAGTACACGTGTTCTCAGAAGCCACTTCTCATGTTTTCGTACACACACATTTATAAAATATACGCAAATATATATATATATATATATATATATGGAAATTATATTATCCGCAACTACGTTTTGTTGTAAAACAAACTGTTGCAAATTTCCGGATTGAAAAAACTAAAAATAAATTGTGGCAATTTCGTCGAAATCCGCTCCAATTGTGTTGTCTAGGAAAAAACTACATTTTACCCGGCAAGTTAAACATTTCTTTTGAAGAATGGTGATATCAACACACACAAGTAACAGTCTTGTGAAAAAAGAACTGAACGGTCGGCGCTGCTGTAATGAACCCAATTGGCCCCTCCATAAAATAAGGCTGCTTAATGATGACAAGACTTGCCGCGCAGCGGCTATCCTGGGGACGTATCTTGCCGCACGTCCAATGATAGCTGTGCCATGCAGCTGAACACTGCCCGCATTGGTTCCCCTTTAGCAACACATTCTGTCCTTCTTGGTGTTCCTCAGCATTATCATATGGCGGCACTTTTTGTTATCCCGTCGGTTAGAAACCAGTTATTCTTCATTGTGTGGGCAATGTACAGCTAATTTAAAAAAATAGCGGATGTGGGATGCTGTTTTCGAAATTATTAAAATAATTACGAAGACATCCGACCCCTCCCTGCAATGTAGAGCCCTCAAAATTGTTAAAGGAGTACTGACACGAAATTTCTCGCTTTCAGTTTTTATGCTGTCAAGAATACCTATTGGCCCAGTAATTACGATAATCGAACCCAAAGCCGTCAGCCGCCAACACAGAAATAATTATAGCACGTTTATTGCAACCAGTTTCAAATTTGATCGCGGCGCGGGAAAATGGCCGTTCGAAGGCCAGCCTGCAAGCGGGGCAGCCTTACGTCACGGTTTCACCCGTGACGTCCGGGATGTTCGCAGCATCGTCTGCTACGATTGCACATGTCCGCACTCGCCCGCGCAGTCGACATGTCGTCTGAATCGTCAGACTCGGATGAGTCGCTGCAACCCGACAGACAGAACAACTTTATTTGGCCAGGCGATTAGGCCGGCGATGTCTTCTCCGCCGTCCGTTTTTTAATATCACTGCGGTTCGAACCGGCGCAGACCGTGATAGCAACACCTGTCGCCGTTCTTCTCATCAATCTGATCGCGAAAAAGAAGTTCCACATGCGAGAAAGTAGATGTTATTGTGTTGAAAAATTGTGCTAGGGGTTGTTATCAGCGCTGAATTTAAAAGCGGCGTTCAGATATTTGCCGCGATGGTAAGCCTACGCTGACCGGCAGCGGAGGTTCGGCGCTCCGACCCAGCACTGCCGGCACCGCGGTGCGGCGAGCGGCCGAAAGATGGCGTTACCTGCGCGCTAGAATCAAAACAGTTCACGGCAGATGTCTTGGCCACCGATCGCTGAAACGGAAATTATCGGCAAAATAAAGCTGAGTATGCGAAAAAGGGGATGATAGAGTGGTGAAAAGTTGTGTAAGGGATGGTCATTCGCAGTTGTACAGATACAGGCGATCAAATATTCGCCACGATACTAAGCCTGAAGTTCCCAACACCCAAGCTGACGCGAGCAACGCCGAGCCCGCTGGCTTGGGCGACAGTTCTTGCGGCCGCCGCCGCGCACGAACTCAGTCCACGTTTAGCGCTGCATGTCGTCGCGTGGAAAATAATGCATCTTGGCGTCGTCGTCGATTTGCTCGGACAGGCTTCCACGAGCAGTACTTCGGATTCCACGAGCTTGCCATAGCACAACTTGGTCGAGCTCGGCGACGCGCACCGCCGCGTCGCCGCGGTGCGCGTCGACATCGCGCACCGCGCGGTGCCGGCACCGCGCAGTTTTCAGCACCAGTGCAAGGAAACACCATGCGCCGGCCACGAACTGATGAGCAAAGACGTCGAACACGCAAAGAGCGCAAAGTTTACAAGCATTGCTCACACAGCTACACGCGTACGTCTCCTGCCCGAACGAATACCACCGACAACAGGAGCGCGGGATATCGTTTCCGGCTCCGAAAACGACTATATGACGTCACCCTGAACCGGCCAGACACGCAGGCCGATGTTTCGTCCCGACCAAGGAGGTTGTATAGTCCCGACGAAAGCGATTTCGCTAGTGCTGCCGAATTGTGGAAGCTCGCGGCCGGGACAATCAAAATCGATTTTAGATGTGATTCCGGCCTCGTATAGGTGCAAGAATTTCTGTGAGGCATCTGTACAAACTATTGAAGCAAATTATATCATTTTTAGGCGTCAAAATTTGGTGTCAGTACTCATTTAACAACAAATAGAGAGGTGCCAGCGTGTGCATAAAGCGGTAGCTTGCGATTGTACCCAGGCTATACAGACAGGGTTGTTCCCATGTGCTGGAGCGTACTCATGCCTAAGGTCAGGCCCGTGAGCGCCGATTATTACCCGGCGTAGAAGTGCGCACGCCTATAGTAAGTTGATGTTCCGTGAATAGGCTGGCACCCGCTTATTTGCTCTTGTCAGCACTTTTGGTGAGCGTACGTATTGTGAACACATTGTCCTATTTTTCAAAATTGTTTTTGCATATTCGTTTATTTCATAGCCTGCAGGCTTAGTGGATACGAAGGGAGGTCGAGATATATCCAGGAAGCTAGTTTACCTACCGGATATAGAACCATGAAGTCACGGATGTAAATGAGTGCCTTACCGTAAATTCCAATATGCCACCATCAAATGCTTTCTTCGCATGTCCTTGTTTCCAGGTCATGTGCTAACAGATGGTGAAGGATTGCCGTAGTCATGGCATGGGAGAATATTGGGAAGTTCACAAGTCAATAATCATCGTCATTTTCTTTGTGCGTATTTTATCTCTGGTTTATGTATAGGTTGGCGTGCACCCGCGTCCACATTTCATTCAAAGAGGAGAGCTAGTAGAAATTTCTTTCTTTATTTCTTTTTTTTCTTTTCGCTTGATATGCTTCCTTCGTTTCGGTCTTTGAGTTGTTGTTCATGGCAATTTGCTGAGTCAGTTATTATGTATATTGCTGAAAATCGTACAGATTAAGTTGCGCATTTTTCCCTGTATGTGTTCACCCTATTCCAGCAATCGGACTGTATAGATTTTTTTCTTCTGTTTCAGAATCCGAATCTGTATTCTTTTATGCACTGTACCGCAGACGTGCTAATAATGTATCGCGTGTAACTTTGCACTGTTTGCGAAGCAGGGGGTACGGGCCCAGTCAAGCCTCGTTATGGCTTTTCGCCCGTACCTGCCAACATCGTGTGATGTTAAATAAAATTGAATTGAATTGAATTGAAGGTACTTTTAAAAATTTCAAATCACTAATACTACAATATGCATGAGTTTTATTTATTTACACATCATTGCATGTCCATCAAACACGTTTCTGAGGTGATGGCGGTTAACGCATTCAGTAGATCCACGTTCAGTGAGCAATGGTCGTGACATTTCGTGATGTCCGAGAGGCGTGTTTGTGCTAAATTTCGGCTTATCATATTATAGTTTGATTTGTTTTTTATTTGTTTTTTAGAAAATACTGCAGGCCAAGAATGGCCCAGGCAGGAATGGGGGTGGTACAATACAAGAAACTTGACCAAAAAAGGAAACAATACAGAGGTGGCACGAACTAACAGGTAAATATGCAACATTTTATGGTACAAGATCTAAGTCACACTTCAGAAAAACTTTCAATACAACGTAACACGTTTCCAGATTCAAAAATGTGATGTGGTAGTTCGTTCAATTCTGTTATTGTGCGAGGAAGAAAGAGTATTTGAAATTGGTAGTTCGAGCAATGATAGGAGTGAAGTTTTGCGAATGATAGCGTCTTGTTCGACGCGACGATAACGGAGCAAGAATGTTTGATAGGTGTGCACTTTTTTTGCTGGATAGATAGAAAATAAATTTTAGTCTTGCTGTTTTCCTGCGATATTCTAAAGTGTGAATTTTGTTATTATTCATTCGTTCAGTTGGGGAATCCGACTTGCGGAAGCGGTTGAAAATGAAACCGACGGCTAATCTTTGAATTTTCTCTAGATTGTAATATTCTTTTAGTATGCGGATCCCACACCTCACATGCATATTCCAAACCAGACCTGATTATTGCATTGTTCGCGAGAAGTTTAGTACTGCGGAGAAAACTTTTGAGTTTAAGCATGCCTAATTTCCTACGTGCGGATGAACAAATCTTTTCAATGTGAAAAGACCAAGTTAGTTTGGTAGTGATTGTTACGCAAAGATATTTGTAACTTTCTGTTAGCAAAATGGGGGTTCCTTTTATACTGTACGGGTGAAGTCGGGTAAATAAATGGTTGTTTCCTGTTAGTGATGCGCACGAACATAGTTTTATCAGGGTTCATATTCATTCCCCAGTGGTCACACCACGTACTTATGTCTTCGACAGATTGGTCAAGCATTATCTGGTCATTTAAGGAGTTAATTGGACGGAATAAAAGACAATCATCACCAAAAAACTGATTTCGACAGCATGTTTAGCACATGTTGTAATATTATATATATGAATAAGAGAAAGTAAAGGCCCAAAGACCCTTTCCTGGGGAACACCGGAGTAAACAGGGAGAGGGTTACAATCAACACCGTTTATGTCAACAAACTGCGTACGTGAACTTAAATACGATGCAACACATTTAACAATTGTAGTGGGAAAACCAATCATATTAGGTTTGTGAATTAGTTTGGAGTGCGGTATAGAATCAACTGCCTTGCTGAAGTCAAGGGAAATTACATTGGTTTGGCCTGATTTATCTATTACCGGGGAGAAGGAATGGACAAAAGAATTTAATTGGGTAGTTGTAGGAATACCTTTACGGAAACCGTGTTGTAAAGGCGATAGAACATTTTGAGTGTCTAAAAAATTAATCATGTTATTTGAGACGATGTGTTCCAGCAGTTTACAACGCGTGCTTGTAAGGGATATCGGTTTGTAATTGGTTATGAGGAGATTATTTCCTTTTTTATCTACTGGGATTACTCAAGCGATACGCCACTCTGCGGGTACAATGCCTTGTGATAAGGATAAGCGAAATATGATAACAAGAAATCGGGAAAGAGATTCTGTGTAGAGGCGTAAAAATACATTTGGTATGTTGTCCGGACCACAAGAAGATTTTGTTTTATTGTTCAGAAGCATAGAAAAGATACTCTCGAATGTTATAAAGTCAGGATCGATTTCTGCGCAGCTGCCACTGGCATTATCGAACACGCATGGGTTGGAAAGACGGAGTGAAAATACCGGTTGAATTCTGTCGCTATTTTTTTCTCATCTCAGATAATTTGACTGCACCGAGTTCCACCGAGGCACAAGTCTACCCAAACCTTTTCGGAGCTCAATTAGCTTCCCGTTATCTAAACAACTTTCCTGTGAATTTAGGCGCGTATTTGAACAGTCTTTGACCTGTTTATGCTTAATTATTGAGCTATTTTTTGCGATTTCTGTAGACTCGAGATGGCGCTTTATCGACCTGCTGAGTTATCTAAAGCTTTTGCCTTAAAATTGTTGTGTACGTTCATACAAACTGATATACAGGTATGCACCCGCCCATAGATCAAACGTTCCTCGTGCAAACCGGCGATATCGGCGAGGCTATAGTATACGCGCAGGCGTAGCTGAAATAAGCCTTCATATTCCTATCTCTTTAATGCAACTCACGATAGTATACGTTGCACAGATGAATGTACAGCAATTCTAGCAAATGAAAATTGGCTTAGTGGTAACTGAGATCAAGGACTCTTACCTCAGAACTGTGGGGAAAATACCACTTGGCATTTACTGAATATTTCTTTGGGGGAGACCATGTCGGATATGGCGGGAACTGCACCTAAAATTGTGGTCCTGTAAGTGAACTGATCCCATTTGTTGAAACAGGAGCCCGTATCCTCACTGCAGCTCCCTTAGATCTATCACTCTCTCAAATTTCCCTTGCTTTTTTCTAAAAAATCAGCAGAGTTCGGTATCCGCTTTCCTAGCAGTTATGCCATGGTGTGCCACTTGTCGCGAACGTGGCCAGTTTAGTTGTAGCCTCTGTTTCGATATGTAATAGGACCATCCCAGTGTGATTTGTTGGAACGGCACGTTTCCATCATACCGAAAAGACAATAGTCACATCACGCCACACTTCGAACCACTCCGCCACGGAACGATTGGGTATTGTCACAGTCCTTCAATACTTTTCCAACAAATTAGCAGTGGCTTAGCTCACCTATGCCACTATAGACGTAGCGTAAGCTAAGGTTCAGCTGGTTATTCTTAGGTTTCCTGGTTGTCTAAGATTAGCTGATTGTCATGCTTGCTGCTGCTGAAACGATTTCCAATCCAATCCAACCCAGTCTAGTCAAGTCCAGTCCAGCCCAGCGCAGTGCAGTGCAGTGCCGTCCATTCCAGTCGAGTCCAGTCCCTGCTCCTCACGCATGCGCAGTGCGGCAATCCAGGATCCACGCGAAACGGCTATCAAGCAGCTCTGGCAAAGCGTAAGACTTGGCTACTGCACAACGGAGGCCCACAGCTTGGCACGCTCCGGCGCCAGTGCGTCTGCCGCGGCTATGACGTCCCTCCTCTGGTATGAGCAGACCGGCGAATGTTCGGACCCAATTCTCTACGCACCCGTACTCATTACAATCTATCATCATCATCATCACCAGCCTATCTACGCCCACTGCAGGGCTAAGGCCTCTCCCATGAAATATTCCAATTATCGCGGTCCTGTGCTACCTGTGACCAATTTATCCCCGCAAACTTCTTGATCTCATCTGCCCATCGAACTTTCTGCCACCCTCTGCAATGCTTGCCTTCTCTAGGGATCCAGTCTGTTACCCTTAATGACCAACGGTTATCTTGCCTTCACATTACATGCCCTGCCCACGTCCATTTCTTCTTCTTAACTTTACCTATGTCCTTAACAGGCGTTTGTCCCCTGACCCACTCGGCTCTCTCCTTGTCCCTAATGTTACACCTATCATTTTCCGTTCCATTGCTTGCTGAGTCGTCGACAGTTTAGGTTGAACCCTCTTAGTGAGCCTCCAAATTTCGGCCCGTATGTGAGTACCGGTATGATACATCTGTCATACACTTTATTCTTCAATGACAATGGTAGACTCATTCATTATCTGAATATGCCTGCCGTATGCACTCCACCCCATTCTTATCTTTCTTATTACCTCCCCCTCGTGGTTGGGATCCGAGATCACAACTTGCCTAAGAGATATAATCGCTTACCACGCTTACCACTTCCACTGCCTCGCCACCTATCTCAAACCGCTGTGCTGTCCCGATGTTATTGATCATTACTTTAGTTTTCTGCTTATTAATTTCAGGCCCACGGTTCTACTCCGTTTGTATAGTGCGCAAAGCATGCTTTTCAATTCGTCCCCCGAGTTACTTAGCAAGGCAACGTCATCAGCAAATATGAGGTTACTGAGGTATTCTCCATTAACCCTTACTCCCACTTGTTCCCAATCTACTGTTCTGAATACTTCTTTTAAACATGCTGTGAAATACATTGGAGAGATTGTGCCTCCTTGTCTGACGCCCTTCCTTATAGGTAGTTTACTGCTCTCCTTATAGAGGGTGATTGTAGTTGTGCACCCATTGAAGATATCCTCTAATATTCTTACATAATGCTCGTCTACCCCCTGGTTCCGTAATGCCTTAATGACTGCTGAGGTTTCCACAGAGTCAAATGCTTTCTCATAAACTGTAAAGGCTATATATAGGGGTTCAGTATACTCAGCGCACTTCTCTATCAACTGATTGACCGTGTGAATATGGTCCATCGTTGAGTGGCCTTGACGGAACCCTGCTTGTTCTTTACGTTGACTGAAATCTAAGGTTGCATAAATTTTGTTAGCGATTACTTTAGTAAGTCCCTTGCAGACGACTGACAGTAAGCTGATCGGCCTGTAATTTTTCAAGTCGTTCATGTCACATTTCTCATGGATTATTAATATGTTCGCGTTCTTCCAAGATTCCGGTATACTCGCGGTCATTAGGCAGTGTGTATACAGGTTTGCCAGTTTTTCGAGTACAATTTCCCCGTCATGCTTCAAGAGGTCTGCTGTTATCTGATCCTCACCATGTGCTTTGCCTGGAAAGCTACTTATCAGATAGAACATTCCGGGCACGAGTTGGTGCAGCGTTATCCAGGACGTATACACAAGAAAATGGCGTTCCCCAGGGTGGAGTGCTTAGCTGCACACTTTTCATTGTAAAAATGAATACGTTATGGAGAGCACTGCCACCCACCATTTTTTATTCAATCTATGTAGACGACGTTCACATTAGCTTCAGGTCGTGCAACTCCTCTATCTGTGAACGGCAGATCCAAGTTTCTGTGAACAGACTAGCCAAGTGGGCAGACAAAAGTGGTTTTATCCTACATCCGCAGAAAAGCACTTGTGTTCTCTTTTCCAGGAAGCGTGGGATTAATCTGTAACTAACCATACAACTTCAGGGAGTTGACATACCCGTAAAAAGAGGACACAAGTTTTTTGGAGTAGTTTTAGATGATAAGCTTACATTTATCCCACATAATAAACAACTTAAAATGAACTGCATGAAGACTATGAACATCTTAAAAGTCCTTTCCCGTCAGTCATACGGTGCAGATACAGCATGCCTTTTACGTGTTTTTAACAGTCTTGTCAGGTCCCGTATGGACTACGGAAGTGTAGTGTATGGGTCTGCCTCAAAACAGCTCTAAAAATGCTGGACGCAGTGCTGCACTTGGGGCTCCGCCTGGCGTCCGGGGCTTTCCGGACGAGTCCAATAGACCCTGATGATGATGATGATGATGATGATGATGATGATGATGATGATGATGTGGCTATCCCCTTTGTATCGGGTGGGCCCACCTTTGGCACCGTAGCCGTCACTTATCTACAGGACTATAAACTATATCTACAAAAAGGAGATTTTCAGAGGGGAGGATAGGCATGGCCTAGGGCAGGTACTGCCTGCACGAATCACGGGGTCCCTATGAGTCAGTGACACCGCATGCAGCACCTTTGTCTCTGGGCCCTAGTTGCCGGGTCCGCCACCACCACTGGTGCAGTCTGTCCTTCGACGTCGTCACCAACGTAGATCTGGTGTCACTGTCGCAGGTCTCGAGTCCCAACGCTTGCGGTAGAGTGGTGCCCTCTGGGTGGGTTGGCGACAACACAGCACAATGGGTGATCACATGCTCTGCACTCTCCTGTGCTTCCCCGCATGCTCGGCAGGTGGCACTTTGCACTGCTGTCGATGGGTCGAAGCGCTGACGGTAGAGGAGGGTTCGGAGTGCTCCCGCGCGGGCCTCGAAGAGCAGTGCACTCCCAGTGTCGTTGTCGTAGAACAGCTCCGCTGCTGGGGTGGACTTGTAGGAGCGATACAGCTCCAGGGTGGACTTGGATAGCATGGCCGAGCGCCACTGGCCTGTTTCTGCCTCGCGTACACGCTTCCGCGCCACGTGGCTCAGCTTCTGGGCACCTGTCTGTAGCGGCTCTGCAAGAAAGCCGAACTTGCGACTGAGCGTGTGCACTCGGGAGGTCCACACAGTCTGGGTGCCCTTGAAGCCCATGTAGCGGAAGATGCGTCGCGCCCATCGCTGATCGTCCATGCGCCGAAGTCGAGCTTCGAAGGCCAGCTTGCTGCTTGCTTCTCGGGCCTCGAAAGATGACCATCCCAGGTCACCCTGGATGGCCTCAACGGCCACGCGACCATGGCAACCGAGCGCCACGCGTCCCACCTCGCGCTGGCCACGCTCCAGCCACGCTCGGGTGCTGGATGAGACGCACACCACTGCGCTGGCAAAGGTCAGTGCTGGGACATGGACCGCTTTCCACAGCTCACGAACGAGGATGTATCTGTTGCACCCCCACAATGACCTCCGGCGGAGCACAGCACTGGCTCTTCGGCAGGCCTGCCTGAGGTGTTCTTCGTGAGCCCCCAGGAGATCCGACGAAGAGGAGAGTATCACCCCAAGGTAACGGTACTCGGTCGCCCAGGGGATGGTGTCGTCGTTTGGCAGGAGCACGGTGTTCATTCCTGGACTTCCGGAGAACTGGAGCACCGCGGATTTCTTGGGGTTGAAGGAGAGGCCAAGCAGGGAGAGATGCGTGGCACTCAGGGTAATGAGCCGCTGGATGTCAGGGATGGCTTCTGCCAGGAGCACCAGATCGTCCGCGAAGGCCAGTCCAGGCAGCACCCAAGTATGTTGTAATCCCTCGTACAGGAACTGGAACGGGAAACCTAGTCCTGAGTCGATCAGACTTTGCTCCAGCCCCGATACATACAACATGTAGAGCAGGGGGAGAGCGGACAGCCCTGTTTCAGACCCCGACGTACCGGTACCGACTGCGATTGGGAGTCGCCTAGGCAGGCCACAACGGTGTTGTTCTCGTACAGCCGGCGCAGGATGTCCACCAGTGTTTGTGGCATACTCAGGGCCGACATTCGGTTGAGCATTGGCTCGTGGGGGACGCTGTCGTACGCCTTCGCGACGTCGAGGAAGCACGCGAAGAGACTACGTGACTCCTTCCGTGCTAGTTCAATTGTCTGGCTCAGGGTGAACAGATTGTCTTCCAGGCGGCGATTGGATCGGAAGCCATTCTGTAGCTCCGTCAGGGCCCCGGAGCCCTCCGCCCAGGCACTCATCCAGCTTTTCACCATAAGGGTAAAGAGGCGGTACATTACGCTAGTCACCGTGATGGGTCGGTAGTCCCGTATGTTGCCAGCATCCCCACCTTTCTTGCGGACGAGGCGCACGCGGCCGCACTGCCAGTCGGCTGGAACCGGCTCCCCGGCGATGATTGCGGTGAAAATAAGGGCCAGTGTGTCTCGGGCCACATTCCCTAGGCTTTTAACCAAGCCCGCCGGTATTGCATCCACACCCTGGGCCGTGCTCGAGCTCATTCCGGCAAGTGCGCGGTCCAGCGCGCGCCGAGACACCTGCCAGTCGCACTCGTAAGTGTCCGCGATACTGCAGTGTGGAGCGGACTCTTCACTTCGCTCTTCAGTTGCACTAGGCGGCAAGGGGTCGTACAGCTGTGCCATGTGTCGGGTGAGGTGTTCCACAATGTCCCTGACGGGCTCGCCGGTTTCATCCCGGAGCTCTGGTGGCGTGGGTTTCCGGTCAAGTGTTGACACGTACGCCCAAAACTTTTGACTCTTTTTTCGCCCGGCAGTAGTTATGGACCGCAGCTGGGCGTGATCATGAGCCGCGATCTTCCGTTGTACAGCCTGCTGCATGGTCCGCTTGCGCTCTAGGTACTGCTCCCACAACATCTGGCACTGGCTCGTGGGGAGTGCTGCCGTCACCGCAGCCCGGTGCTGGCGATTGGCCGCTCGACGCGCGGTCAGTGCCGTCTTCACCTCCTCGTCCCACCAGCCTTTGCGCCGCACCCCCCCTCGCGAGTTGGAGCGAATCTCATAGGCGTGCATGATGCGCCGCAGTTCCCCCACGTACTCTTCCTAGTTCTTTGGTGGTGCAGCTTGTAGACGCAGCTCGAATTCCTGTGCTACAGCCTCGTACGCTGAGGAAGGGAGAAACCGCCGGGAAGGCTCCCGTTGTTCCCTGCGCCGCTTCCTCGAAGCAGATGTGGTGAAGCTGACCTTTATGCGGTTGTGGTCGCTGCTGACGCTGAACTGTCCCGCTTCATCGATGTGGACGTGCTGGACGTGTCGCGCCAGCTTGTGGGATACTAGCGCGTAGTCGATGCAGCTGCGGCTACTCCTGGCGCACCACGTAAATTCACCTTCACAGTCCGGTCGCAGATTCAGCACCTCGAGTGACAGCTGCTGAGCTGTCTGGAGCATGAGGTCCCCGTTTAGGTCTTGATAGCCGTCCAGGGGCTGGATGTGGCCGTTGAAATCACCCAGCAGCAACACCTCTTTATCCGCTGCCCACCGGCCGACATCCTCTCTGATGCACTGCATAACTTGCGCATTCCCCGTGTTGTGGCCACGGTCGACCGCAAGGTAGGCTACCCCAAGCAGGACTGGGATACCCAGGATGTCACCAGTCGCCCACATGTGTTCACTGCATGGACAGTCGAGCCTGGTCCATGAGGTACCGGCCCTCCATAGCAACCCGATACCGCCGCCTTTGCGGCCATTTGGAGCGCGGTTCTGCCCTGACCAGTGCCAATGAGGGTGGATCGGTGGCTCTTCGTCGCCAATGAGGTGTGTCTCGGCGACCGCGTACACCATCATACTTTCGTCGTGCAGCACCTTGTAAAGTTCCTCCCACTTTCCGCATTTACGCGCTCCATGCAGGTTGAGGAAACCAACGTTTTGCATTGGTTTACTTGGTTTACGTGCGCAGCGGGTGCGGCGATGGCGTTGGGTGTGGCGATGGCGGTTTCGGCGTCCACGAAGTCGTTGTCTGCCTGAGACCTCACCTGCATGGCCCGTCTGCCTTTGGCTCTTTCGCCACTCGGCGGCCCTTTGGCCAGTCAGCTCTTCTGTCATTCGGCCATCAAGGCGTTTCCGAGGGTTTCCGCGATGCGTGACCACCCCCCGGCGGAGCTGCAAGGCAACGCGTGCGCTTGTGCCGGCTTTTGCTATTGGGGAACGTGGGCGGCCCTCATGAGATGGTGACGCACCAGTTCCTCCACAACACTGCTGAGCGCTGGGTGTGGGTTCCATAGAGGAGCTTGTCCCCATGCTGGTAGCAGTTGTGCTCGGTGTGGGGTGTGCAGAAACTGCGGCGGTTGTGCCGTGGTTGCAGGGCCCCATGGGAGCGGCACTTGAGGCGGGATTTGTACTTGAGGAAAGTGCAGCAGCGGTGTACTGGGTGTCGGCCACTGCAGCTGCGGTGGCGGCATGTTGCTGCTTCTCTCCGTCGGTGCCGCCTCCACGCCACTCGGTTCCAGTTGGCCAGGCGCAGTCTTGGGTTTCTGCTCGACTGGCTCCTGCTGACGATAGCGCTGGCCTGGAGGAGGCGGATGCGGCGGCCTGAGTGGACTGCCACTGAAGGTCAAAGGGAAGGGGTGAGGTGACCCTGGCACAAAAGGCGGCGGGCCGGGTAAGCTCTTGGCCCATGCATTCGCCTGGACCCCTGTCTCCTCGAACATTGGTGGGGCGGCAGCAGTCGGCGCAAGGGGGCTCTGGGCCTCCATTGCCGTCTTGTCGTCGTTTGGGCCTCGTGGCTGTGCTCCGTCGGGTTTGGGGTGTCGATTCGGGATGCGCTCTTTCCCACCTAAAAAAGGGCGTGACAACTGCAGTACCCTGGCCGCACCTTGCCGGGCTGTGTCAGCAAGGTAGTGTATACCATCTCGGGCTGTCCTTTGCTCTCCATCCAACACAGTGCTGAGGTCTACGAAAGTTGCATTGAGGGAGGTACAGGCCTTCTTGAGTTTCGCATTGAGCAACATTGCCCTTGCCTGGACCTCCTTCCCTCGTTTTGTTACTTCCGGCACGGAACAGACTGCCAGGGCCGGTGCACAGTGGGCTGCACCCTCTACAACGGACTGAACGATGGCCTCTGGTTCGGCACCTCTCAGAAGATCGGTCATACCAACATGTAAAACTATGATTCGCCGCTTCTGGTGTGGAGGTTTACTGCCCGACCGAAGGGAGTGCTGTACCCAGTCCACAGTTGCGTTTTGCCGGAAGCGGACGCTCACACGTGTATGCTTGGTAACCTGCTTTCGGAGAGCTTTTCCCAGTCTAAGGGCGTTGCCATCCCCCACAACCCATACTTCACATTGAGGATCAGAGGGAGGGGCTTTTCCTCGGAGATTGCTTGCGACACTTTGTGTTCCCGTTGGTCCAACTCCCTTGTTGCTTGCGACACTTTGTGTTCCAGTTGGTCCAACTTCCTTGCCACCTTGTGTGCCAGCATTTGTGTTTCCACGGTCTCTGCGCTTGGTGTCGCCTCCACCACCATTCGTTGCCCGGTTGCCCTTGGTGTCTTTGGCTTGTACGCGTAAGCGGTCGTCAGAGCGATCAGCCGCCTGGTATTCCGAATCGGCACGCCCACTCACCCGTGCACTCGTCCCTGCTTCTTGGGGATGGAGGCTTTGGCTTGTGATTCTAGGTGTCCCCAGTGTGTCCGGCGATCCTCCGTCAGTCAACCGCCCTCCATCTACGCTCGCTGTCGTGTCAGAAGCGTTGCTCTGGACCGACCCAACAGGTCTCTCGTCCTCGGGAGACATAGGTGTGTCAGGTGCACTCCTAGCACCTTCCATCTCCATATCCCCTCGGGGCTCTTGGGCATCTGGACAGGAGTTGATCATATCGACTGCGTTGCCGCCTGGCCTCTCTGCTGCTGCGCTTGCTGCTTGGGATTGGAGGTGTCCAGGAACTGGCAATTGAATTACTGCACGCCGCAGAGTCTCGGCCTCCTCGAGCAGGGCTTCTCGCGCACCTACTTCCTTCTGGAAGCGGTCTTCCAAAGCCTCGAAGCGGGCTTCGAAGCGGGCCGCTAGCGCTTCCACGACTCGCCGCCATTCGTCCGCTGTCTGGTGTTCCATGGATTCCGTTCCAACTTTGGTGGTGGCCATCCTCTCCTCCAGCGTAGAAAGTCTGGTACACAGGCTGCAGACATAGGCTCCGCCATCGGCTGCTGCGGACACGTCGTCGTAGGGAGTCTCATCCAGGTAGACCCATCTCCCACAGTGATCACACTTCACATCTGGTCCACACTCACAGGTACCGTCCCGTACCTGCCTTTTCTTTCTGCATCCCCCCATGACGCTGTCGAGGCACTCAAACTGCGCGCCCTCCTTGCTTGGCAGTCTCCCAGCGCCGCGTATCAAACATCCGGAGAGGCGCAGCCGAGTTGTTATCCTCTATCTCACCTGGGGGCGCCACTTGGCGGAGAAGCGATGGCTTCGCGCTTGTCGAGCCACGTGAGGCCTAGCCGGCATGCACAGACATCGGATCACGGCACAGCACAAAGCACGACTGTCGGCGTACCATATTGCGTCCCGGTGGTCCCGACGTCTTCGCACGTAGTCGCACGCAGTCGCAGCAGCTGTCACATAGGGAGACCGCTCCACGGACGCCGCCATCTCACGTCGACTCCGGTAACTAGGTCCGCCATTTTGGTACGGTCGTTTGAAACCGAAACCAATTAGCAAAACATAGAAGGCGGGCATTGACCGCTCTTGGTGATGGACTGCAATGCCGGAGCATTTTTTCGTGCCGCAGAGCACGCAATGCGGAAATACCGGTTCAAATGGAGAAAAGGTACGTGAAGTTCCACGCTTTTGAACGAACTTTGTGACGCGAACTATGCCGGCGCGAGCAACCTTTGTGACACGCTGGGCGCGGTGCGCTTAAATTGGAGCGAATATTTGTCGTTGGTTCGCTAAGCGCGGGGTTCCGTAGTCGCTGTCCGTATGAAAAATACAGCTGCGTTGGAGTTCTGTTGTGCAGCCTTTGTATTCTAAATGAAGCCTGAGCGTGCGCCGCCTATTCACGCAACTGACAGCGGCGCTCGATCGGGAAAACAGTACCGCACGTTGCCAAAATTTGGCTGTTTCTTTACTCGTCCCTGTGGCTCTGCGCCCGCTTCATGTCATTGTTAAATGGTACCGCTTGGCCCCTACACGAGCCTTTATCTTACCTAGGGCTGTAAACAAACTTTTCTTGCCGCACTACGCCGTCACGGCGCGGTTGAAAATTTCCTCTGTGGCGGGCGCGCACGGTATGGGAGTGTGTTGTTGGTTTCTTTACGTTGCATTTAGCCGCGCGTCGTTGCAGAAGTGGCGAACACTGTTTTATGATGATCTAACGGTGGAAAATTCGAGCTTTTGCACTTGGTTCGCTACTTGCCGGGCTGAAAGGTTGTTACGTCAAGTTAACTTGGTGCCCATTGTCATTCTAGCAACGATGTATTTACTGTCGAATATTTTGCGACTAAAATACACACTCACTCCTCTAGTTTGTCACATGCTGCATGCATGCCTCCGACGTAATGATAGTGGCCATTGATGTAGGCAGCTGAGGCTATTTTCAAGTTTTATTCAAAAAGAAAAAAGAAAACGGCCACAGTTGCATCAGGCCGCCGCGCATCAGCTTGAGTGCTTTTGCGTTTTTTGTACCACAGTGAAAATCCCAGTAAATTAAACTACTTCGCTGATTTATAGCGCGTGCAGTATAGCAAACTGTGGATATAAATGGAACAACAAGAAGCATTCGCGCACCCCTGCATGTCGCGGTCTAGTAAACATGACGTTGCCCAGCCTCTGCGTGCTCGCGAGATGACCACGGCGAAATGTGGCATGAATGCTTGCTGGTAGCTCATAGGTGACATTTCAGGTGCTATGCCAGTCCTTGTTTCTGTCACTTGGAAGGGGGGGGGGGAGGAGGAGCGGGAGGCCAGCACAACTGGGGCAAAAAACTCATTCCCAAGGCTACCAAGTTTTGCAAGCGCCTGCACGGCACTTTGTTGCTGCTCGCATTGCTCCTGTACTCGACGTGCATCGAACATACGCATTGGCAAGGGAAGGGAGGGGCCATTTTATTGCGGGATTCTCCAGGCAATGTTTTGGACACTCGCTGGCTTGATGCCCTGCTGTCTCGGACGTCCCCACTGTTGTGGCAGCTCAGTGCACGCAAGCTCCGGTGGCGCCTCTTAAAACCTTCGGCTTGCAAGAGGACGAGTAGGTGCACAGCAGCCAGGATGTGACTCCATGCTCCACTGCAACCCGCCGGGCACTCGCACGATGCCTCCCCAATCGCCCCACTGTCCGTCTCAAAGGTGAGGCACACAACATAGGGCAGGCCACTTTTCTTCTGGAAGCGAAAGCAGCTGCTGAGCACATGGATGAGGCCCAACCTGCAAGAACAGAGAGAGTATCAGTAAATAACACTCAGGGAATAACAGGACTAGTCCGCTACAGTTTATGGTAAAGGGACAGAGCAGAAAGAAGTGGCCGCAAGGAACAGACTCAAAATGACCAGATTTTGTGTCTTGCTTAACACTGTTGCAAGGGCAATAATTTACACCTCAAACAGCAATGATGTCAAAATTGTTTGTCAAGTTCGAGCGTGCAAGTATCTCTGCATGCTTTGTTAATGCATTTTTCAAGAGAAGGAAGTTTAACATTTAAAAACCTCAGCGTGGGTAATGATACCAGTACCCGCATAATCGTGTTCGTCATAACTTAAGCAAGCAATAATATGATTATCTGGAACTCACTTCCAGAATCTTTCGAGATAAACAGGTAAACATTCGGGCTATACCGATGACCCATCGAATTAAAAAAATCTTCTAGTTCCGTGAGTTCGAGCTAACGAGGTTTTACTGTATTATCTATTCGTGCACACCAAAAACATGCGATTTAGAAACAAACACAACCACCCCACCGCCAAAAAAGGAGAAGAAAGACACACAAACAGATTTGTGCGCAGAACATGCGCAATAAATAATGAAAACACACACAAAAAAGAAAATTCAAGGCGTATGTGCGCTTTTGTAGTTGACTTCGCCGCAAAGCACGATTGCTTTGCGGCAAACGCGCGGGCGGACGACCGTCACGGAAAACGGCCGCAACCTTTCCGTAAACATCTTCGCCAGAAATCATCCCGTAAATTCCATGTACAGCATTTGAAAATACCTAATCCACCCACTAACGGTACGGCCTGGCGATTGTCGCTCTCCTCTTTCAGGGTTACTGCAACAGGGTCGCCGCTACGCATTTGCGTGGTAAACAACGGTGAACAAAGTGCTCTACAAATGCTCATACCGGTTAACTCGCGTCAAGTAAAAACAAAGAAGGATTTACTTACCTGGAGTCGCACGTGTTTGTCCGCACCGATGAAGGCGAGCAATGCGCCTCGGTGGCTAGGCGGCATGCCCTGCTCCGCTGCCGCTCGGATGGGTCTTTGGCGCGGCACCCCGAGTGGTATGAGTCTTCATACACAGTCGGCAGCGCAGGCAAGTCCTTCGTCCAGAATCCGCGGTCGAGAGCCGGAAAACACCGTCGAGTTTGAGCCACACCGCGTTACCGTCACCTACTCTTCCACAGTAAACAATACGAGACTTCCCGATCGGCGCCCGTACCAATATGTCCGACGGTTTCGTTTACATCAGTGTTGCTAGATCACCAAGCAATTTCGCATAGGGTCTATTGAAAGCCTCTATGCAGAAACGGATCAGTGGTGCTT